>NW_005843317.1:35500-101232 GCF_000455745.1 Alligator sinensis | reverse complement strand
GGAATTTCAAATGTGGAAGAAGAAGTGGGAGGGCGTGGGGAAAAAAGAGCTGCCGAGCACAGCCATTGAGAGTCTAGCAAGCTGCAGCAAGAAATGGTATCCAAACATCCATATTTTACTCAAGATCCTGTGCACGCTTCCTGTATCTACAGCTACGGTGGAAAGAAGCTTGTCTAGTCTCTGGAGGATTAAAACTTGGTTTCGTTCAAGAATGGGCGAAGAGCGTCTCAATGCACTGGCCATGTTGAATATTAACTCCAGCGTGGAAGTCACGGTCAGTGAAGTGCTGGATGCATTGTCCAGACGCTCGAGAAGGCTGGATTTTGTTTTATGAATCCGACTAAGACAGAGATGTAGCATTTTAATGACTGCGGGAGTAATGAAACTGTCTTTCGATTATTATTTACCTACTTGGGGTTTTTTTACGCTTAATAAAGCAACTTAATGCACATGCCAACCAAGTTATATAGGTTTCTGCTTCAATCTTCGATGGAATAACATAGTCCATAACTCCTAGTTCTGGGGTCAGCAGCGTTTTTGGGCAACCTCGGCTTTTAAGAGGGTGAATGGCAGGGAAGCCATAAGGGCCCAATCCTTGCTGTGGGAGTGCAGCCCTGGCCCCTTCCCTGCTGTTCATCCCGAGGAGCACATGCCAAGCAAAATGCCTTCAGATGCCACGCTCTGGCACCCATGCTGGGGGTTGCTTACCCCCGTCCTAGTACATTAGCAAAGTTTCTAGCTTCTTTTTAAACTGGAGAAATATGAGAGTTGTGTTTATACATGATGATGTTCCTCACCACCTGAACCTGCCCCCCACCTTTTCAAAATCCTCGATCTACCCACACCTGAGCTCTGGAACCGAATCCCACCTGGATTGTCCTCTGCATGGGGATAAAATTAAATTTGTGACTAAGATCAAGGTGAATTCTTCATAAGATCCTCCTGACGTTAGCTAAGGAAAAAGTAGAGGGAGAAAAAATGTTCCCCATATCCGTGTGTGTGTGTGGCATGAGTGTACATCCATGTATGTGGGGGTGGGAGTGTTTCAGAGCGAGGGCACAGACCAGAAAAGCATCAGGGAAAACAACTCAGAAAGACAAATCTGCTGAAGGTGGTGAAAGGGGGAGGCTTTCCCTGAATCCCATATCCCCAAATCATCCCAATTCCTGCATCCACTAGGACCTCCCCTGTTCCTATCACCACAAGACCCTGACTCCATACCATCTGGGGTGCAATAGTCCCTGCAAAACTTCAGCTGACCCAAATACAGTGCCCCATAACCAGGTCTTCTCCACCCTGTTCGGGACCCCCTGGGCGTGTCTACATGAGACACTTACTGTGCATTAGCCTAATAACACTGTGCAGTAGCATAGTGGTCAAAACCCATGCTAATGACCTACTGTGCAGTGTTATTAGGCTAATGCGCAGTAATCATCACTAAAAAAAACTGTGCGCCAGTGCTACTGTGCAGTAACTATAGTTACTGTGCATTTAGTTAGTACTTCATTAAGGAACTACTAAACTAAATGCACACTAAGGTGCATTAATGGAAGTGTAAGATGTGGCCCCTGTGATGTGCACCATAACCCCCCCTCAAGACACACCACAAGCATCCTGCTGAGTGCTCATTTGGGGCAAGGCTGTAATGGCTACTTCAGCCCTGTGCACCAGGCCTCGTGTGTGGGAAAACTTCCAGAATTGCAACTGTCCCTGACCCCTTTGCCACCCAGAATAAGCTGGCTATGGGAAGAGTGCAGTGAAGGGAATTAGGGATGTGGGAGAAGGAGTGGAGAAGGGAGGGCTGCGAGCGTGCTTGTGGGGTTAGATGCACTGGAGGCTGAAATGCACTTGGGTCAGGAGGTTGTGAATGGATTATGGAGGCATCATGGAGTCTGCAGGATGGGGATACTCAAAGGGAGACAAACTAGTGATGGGGGTGGGAGATTGAGAATGAGAGAGAGTCTTGGGAGAGGAGGGGAGCTGCGTGTGCTATGGAGGGGGATGAAGCAGGAGACCCCAACCATCCCAATGAAAACGGTTTCAGGGCTGGGACACATGACTCATGAGAAGAGGCTGAGAAAGCTGGGTTTATTTAGTCTGGAGAAGAGAAGACTGAGGGAGGATTTAATAGCAGCTTTCAGCTACCTGAATGGGGGTTTGAAAGAGGATGGAGCTGGACTGTTCTCAGTAGGGGCAGATGGCAGGACAAGGAGCAATGGGCTCAAGTTGCAGCAAGGGAGGTTTAGGTTGGATATTAGGAAAAAACTCACTAGGAGAGTAGTGAAGCACTGAAACGAGTTACCTAGAGAGGATGTGGACTCTCCATCCTTGGAGGTTTTTAAGACCTGGCTAGACAAAGCCTTAGCTGGGATGAAATAGTTGAAGCTGGTCCTGCTTGGAGAAAGGGGTTGGACTAGACATGACCCCCTGAGCTCCCTTCCAACCCTCATTTTCTATTATTCCAAGTAAAACTATACGCCCTGCTCAGAAAGAGAAGCTACTAGGAAAGTGGTAACTAATTGCATGGGGTAAATGATAAAAAAAAACAGGGACAGGAATGAGGGTCGAAGGTTTATAACTAGAAAGCCAAGGGGAGACACCGAGCAGAGCACACCGGACAGCACCCACTTGAACCCCGGTTGCTCATGAGATCAAGGTGGAATATGGATTTGTTCACCAAGGACTCTCACCTCTGCCTTTTCTTAGGGTGTCCCACTTGTCCAGGCAGGACATGAGGATGGGATGGTAGATTGTGCAGAACACGAGTGTGTAGAGCTGGTGACAGCAGGAGGCTTGAAATTGGGCTGGCTTGGTACCCCCAAGCCCACTATGATGGTGGGGTGGGAAGTGCCATGGGGCCTGCCAAGGTAGGGCCCCACGCTGAGCTCCAGAGGGCTGGGGGATACTAGTGGGTCATGATTGCCCTGATACAGGTCCTCCTCTTCAATGTAGGTGAGAGGAGTGTCCAGCCAGGTAGCCTTGACCTCCTAGAGTAGGGGAAGGGCACATGCAGTGTGCGCAGCTCCATGCGCTGTTGTCAGAGATAGGCCTATTCATTGCCCAGGGATTGTGGGCCAGTTCCCACAAGGAAATGCTCTAAGGCTCCCTTAGAAATAGAGGCCAATAGGCAGATGACAACTGATTTCTGGGGACAGCTAAAGATACAACGGGTGGGAGTGATGGTCAGAAGTTTAAAACTAATGTGTCAAAGGGGAACACCAAGCAGAGCACACCAGACAGCTTCCACTGGCCCTCAAATGAGTCCAAAGAGCCAGGGGACATTGCCCGATAATACTGTACCTAGACATGGGATCAAACCAGGTGAAGGAAAGCAGCCCAGAAGTCCCCAAGGGTCCTCCTGGCCAGAGCCTCCTTCTTGATAGGATATACAGCCAGCTTAGCCAGGGCCAGGAGGAGGTTGACCAGGCAGTCCCAGGGCTTAGTGGGGCCATGGATGCGGGGTGCATAAATTAAAAGGTGTGGGGAGAAGTGCAGCTAGAGCCTCAGCAGGAGGCAGTGCAAGGGCTGCAGCCTGGCGCACTCCAGTTAGGCTTGTGTCCAGGTCTCTTTCTGCCTGCAAAACAGGCAGGTGTCAGGGGCATCTGTGAACCTCACCAGATACACGCCCATGGCCATGGATCCATGCAGGAGCTGCCAGATGAGGTAGAGCTCAGATTCATGCACCAGGGACCCTCGCCCCTGCCCTCGATCAGGGTGTCCCACTGCTCATGGTCTGGGGAGGATAGTGTAGAGCACGAGCATGTAGAGCCGGCAGCGGTGGGTGGATCAAAAGCAAACCAATTTGGTATCTCTCAGCCTGCTAAGACGGTGGGGCAGGAAGCATCATAGGGCTGCCAGTGCAGGTGCCCCCACCATGAGTTCCCAGGAGGCTGGGAATGCCCTTGTGCAGTACCTGGTCCATGTAGGTGAAAGCAGCGTCTGACAGGGCAGCCTCGACATCCTAGAGTAGGCATAGGGCACACAGCGTGGGCAGCTCCATGAGCTGCTGTCAGAGATGGCCCATCATGCCCAGTCTCCCATTAGTCTGACTCAGTATGGAGAGTTATTATTCTTTTATTAACTCTTAATTAATAAAAGAGTTATTATTCTCTTTTAATCCTGCCTGACACTGTTTGTCACACTCAGGGCCCAAGACCTGTGAATGCCTCTTGCATTCAGAACTTGCTTGCGTGCCAGACCTAAGGAAAGGATATGGCGCACCTCAAAGCTCAACTAGATGTCCCCCCCAAAGTATTCAGCTGGTCCAATCAATCAATAAATACCACCAAACACAATCTTGCTTTTTGTATAATCCTAGAAGGATTAGAGCCATAGATGCCAATTTTAATTTTTGCCCCAGGGTGGGGTTGGACATGTGGAAAGTTTTACGCATTTCAGGTGACCACCTTCTTCCTGAGGGAGGCCAGGGCCCTTGGGCCCCCGCGTACTCAGCACGCATGATTACAGCAATAACAGGACTACTGGGATCGAGGTGGGAATGGTGTCACTACTCCTGTTCACTACACTCCGGTATCCCCGAGTACCCTGCTTTGTCCTTGCCTGCTGCACCTTTGGTGTTACTATTTTACTCTGGGAGGTTACCTCTGGAGACCCATAGGATGGTCCTGGTCTCCCTACTCTACATTCTCTCTCAGGACTCCTGTGCCTCTTCCCCATCTCTCAAGGCTCTGGCAGCCTGGTCCCCATCACCCTGACGTTCCTGCTATGAGCTACAGGGCATCTTCAGTGGCCTTCTTTCCTCCCCTTCAGCCCCTTCCATGGCTTGCAGTTGAAACAGCGAGCATAGTGCTGAACACAACCAGTTGCTCCTGGAGTGCAGTTGGTCACCCTCTCCCCAGGCTTCAACTTAACTGTGCTGGCTTCTTCCAGCCTGGGTCTTTCTGCACCTATCCCCCTCCAGTTTCTGGTACTGCTTCTAAGCCTCATGCACAGGGATCTCCTTCAATTAGCACAGCCAGGGTCAGTCTCCAATTTCTTACAGTGCTTTACAGAGTGCCCATTTGTGATCTCCATCCTCCAGCTTTGCTCAGATCAAATTGTCCCCTCTACCTCAAGTGCAGGACTTGTATAGCTCCTGGCTCCTCCATCTACTGAGCTGGGGGCACTTCAGCAGGCCATTATCTAATTACCTACCAGCTGTTCACAGACCTGGACACAGGCATGGTTAAATTGGACTGCTGTCCGGGACCCAAACAGGAAGAGGGCCCAAAAAAGGAAAAGAAAAACTATAATGGCAAAAAAGCAGTTTTAATGTTGTGCATATATAGGCCTTGCATTATTATCCATTGAGAACAAGCTATTTAAAAACATTGATACCACAGATGTGATAATGACTTTGTTGTTGTTGCAAAAGTCTCTCTGTCTGGTGAAGGAGGGCCCGATACTAAACCTTGACAATGTGGCGTACTCCTGGGTGAGGCCCCGAGTGATCTGGGTGAAGTACGAAGGTGGTTGCAACAGGGGCCAAGCCCTGTTACTGAGGGTAGGGATAAGCAGTAGAGGCAGAAAGCTGCAAATCATGAACAGCCAGTGCCGTACCCAGACTCCTGGCAGCCCCCGGTGAACTTTTAGTATCAGGCCCTCCTTCACCAGAGTGATCTTTTGTTGTTGTTGTTGCAAGAGTCTTCATCACCGCTATGGTATCAATGTTTTTAAATAGCTTGTTCTCAATGGATAACCCCCTAGACCCTGTGCATTCTTCAACCCCTTGCTGGGTCCCACTGCAAATGAGTGCCTTGTGGGACACCCCAAGCCTTAGGGGCTAGGTGTGTGGCTCCAAAACCACCCCTTTACCCCACCCCATGCGTCACAGATGGTATTCAAATACTGTCCCTCTAAGGCCTTAGGCTAACTTAGCTTCCTGCAGTCACTGGGCCCTTGGCCCCTGTCTGCACACCCTCTGGCACTGGGCTCTCTGCACTGCAGTGTACTCCAATGAGACCTCCTCCTCCCCCGTAGCCTCAGCCCGGTCCACCAGATTCAGCAACAACATAAATGAGCCCCTAGGCTAGAACCTAACAAGAACAATGACCCCAGAGGCCACCCTCTGCACCTTTAAGAGAGCCAGTCCCTCCCTCAGCAACGTGTGCCTCCTAGCCCCAGGTACTTGAGAAGCTCCTAGAGCCCATTAGTCTTACCAGCAGCAAAACAGGCAACCAATCAGCTCCCCAGAGCCTTTCAGCATACACTCCTTCCCCCCTGGCTGCTACCAGAGCACTAACCACCCTCAGCCCCAGCCCTGAGGCTTATATGTGCCCAGGTCCCTGCCTTCTTCCCCTCAGCTGATGGGGTGCAGGTGCAGGCTAATTCCCTCATTAGCCTGCTGCCATGGCAACCTGCACCTGTGGGGGCTTGGCTTGGCTGCTAGGGCCCTCTGGCTAGGCAGTTTCTGCCCTTAAAGGAGCAGGCACCTAAGTGCTCTGCGCCATATTATAATTACTTTATATGACAAACATGTCATATAAAGTAATTATATTATTCCCTGCAGCCCTGCAATGGGCCCCTGCCACCACCAGTGGGAGCTCCAGGCATCCCCAGGGTGCTAGCCCAGGGGCTGGCAGGGAGCACCAGGCCAGGAGGCAGTTGTCTCCTGCCCCCGGGGCACTGCCTGCTGCGGCACGGACATGTGCCCCCCCCCCAGCAGCAGGGAGCTCCTGCCCTGGCTCCCTAATCAGGTGCAGGGGGCTGGGAAAGAGCTGCAGAGGAGGGGCAGGACCCCGCCGCCTGCCCCGATCCACCAGTGGGGCGGCTAGCACCTAGCTTGGTGGAGCAGGGGGTTCAAGCACGGGTGAGGGGCTGGTGGGCCTGGGAACTACCCAAGCAACAGGGCGACTGCCCACCCTGCTGTGACCACTATCCAGCACTGCCTTCTGGACAACTCAGGTGTCCTGCCAACCTGCTCTAACCACTACTTCTCACTCCCCTCTGAGAGACCTTGGCGTCTGGGCCCCCTGCTTTAACCACTACCACCAACAGCTCTCCCAGGGAACCTGTGTCCAGGGACCCAGCCCCACCCTGCTCTAACCACTACCCATTGTTCCCCTCCCAGGGTACCCAGGTGTCTGGGTTCCCGGCTCTAAGCGTTAATCCCACCCCCCTCCCCAAGAAACCAGGGATCTGGGCTCCCCCCCTACCTTTAACCATTACCTCCAACTCCCCATCAGGGAACCAAGTAGTTTGGGTTCCCAGCCCCCCTGCTCTAACCACTATACAGCACTGCCACCCAAGAGAACCCAGGCATTCGGGATCCCTGCTCTAACCACTACCACCCAATCCCCTCACAAAGAACCAAGGCCAGACCAGCACCCTGCTCTGACCACTACCCAGCACTCCCTGCCCAGACAACCTAGGCATCCAGGTTCCCGGCGCCCTCTCCCCTAACCATTACCCGCCACTCCCCTCTACGAGAACCCAGATGTCTGGGTATCCTCCCACCCTGCTCTAACCACTCCCAGAGATCCCCAGCTCTCTCTGCTCTAACCACTACCCTCAACTCCCCTCCAAGACAGCCCAGGAATCCGGGATCCCAGCCCCCCATCTCTAACCGCTACCCAGCGCTCCCCTCCCGAGGAACCCAAGGGTCCGGGCTCCCTGCTGTAACCACTAACCCTTACTCCCATCCCACAGAAGCCAGGAGTCTACATGCCTACCAATCCTGCTCTAACCACTACCCATCACTCCCCTCCCAGAGAACCCAGGTGTCCAGGCTACCTGCTCTAACCACTGCCAAGCACTCCCTTTCCAGGGGACTCGCGTGTCCAGGCTCCCAGACCTCCTGCTCTAACCACTACCCTTCCTTCCCCACCCAGGGAACCCAGGCATCTAGGCTCCCTGATCTAACCACTACCCACTGCTCCTGTTGCAGAGAGCCCAGGAGACAGGGCGCCTGCCTGCCGAGCTGTGGCCACTACCCAGCACTGCCCTCACAGGGAGCCCAGGTGTTGGGACTACCAGCCCCCAGCTCTAGCCACTAGTCCCCACCCCTGTCCTAGAGAACAGGCCTGAGGTCTGCCAGCCCCGTGGTATAACCACTACACAGCACTGCGCTGCCAGGGAACTCAGGTCGCTGAGCTCCCTGCTCTAACCACTACCCAGCACCCGCCTCAGAGAGAACCCAGGCATCCGGGCTCCCAAGCCCCAGCCCCCGGATCTAACCACTATGCCCAGCTCTCCTCTCAGATAACCCAGACATCCTGGATCCCAGCTGCCTCTCCTCTAACCACTACCCACTACTCCTATCCCAGACAACCCATGTATCTGGGCTCCCTGCTCTAACCACTATCCCCAACTCCCCTCTCAGAGAACCCAGAGGTCTGCACACCCACCAACCCTGCTCTAACCACTTGCTAGCACTGCTGTTCAAGAGTGCTGATCCCAAAGCTCCCAGCGCCCCCTATTCTAACCACTCCACAGCACTGCCCCTCCAGAGAACCCAGGTGTCCAGGCTCCCAGCCCTCCAGGATGAACCACTACTCCCCACTACCCTCCCGGAGAACTCAGGCATCCTTGCACCCTCCCACCCTGCTGAGCACTCCCAACCCAGAGATCTGAGGCTCCCGGGCTCCCGGCTCTCTCTGCTCTAACCACTACCCTCAACTCCCCTCCCCCGCTCCCAGAACTCAGGCATCCACGCCCCCACCCCCCGCTCTAACCACTAGTAAGCACTCCCCTTCCAGACAACAGAGGCACCCAGCCTGCCTGCTCTAACCACTAGCCAGCACTCACCTCCAAGGCAACCCAGGTGTCCAGGCTCCCTGCTCTAACCACTACCCCCCACTGCTCTCCCAGAGAACCCAGGTGTCCAAGCTCCCAGGCCCCCTTGCTCTAACCTCTACCCCCCACTGCCCTCCCAGAGAACCCAGGTGTCCCAGCTCCCAGCCCCCCCATGCTCTAACCACTACCCCCCCTCCCCTCCCAAACGCCCCCTCGCTCTACCCTCTCCCCCCCACTGCCCTCCCAGAGAACCCAGGTGTCCCAGCTCCCAGCCCCCCCATGCTCTAACCACTACCCACCCTCCCCTCCCAAAGCACCCAGGTGTCCAAGCTCAGCCCCCTGTGCTCTAACCACTACCCCCCACGCCCCTCCCAAAGCACCCAGGTGTCCCAGCTCCCAGCCCCCGTGCTCTAACCACTACCCCCAAATCCCCCGCCAGAGAACCCGGGTGTCTAAGCTCCGAGCCCCCCGTGCTCTAACCACTACCACCCGCTCCCCTCCCAGAAAAACTTGGAATCTGGGTTCCCATTCCCCCTGATCCAAACAGGACCCAGTTCTGGTCTCCCAAAGAGCCCAGGCACCCACCTTGCCTGCTCTAACCACTACCCAGCACTGCCCTCCCAGACAACCTAGGTATCCGGGCTCCCAGCACACCCCCCCACTCTAACCGGTACCCCACACTTCCCACCCAGGGAACCCAGGTGACCACACTCCCTAGTCTAATCTTTCTCTCCACTCCAAGGGGTGGTGAGGGGCTAGATGATGACTGGGTAAACTGAGGCACAGAAGAGGGTAACCCCTGGAGGGGAGGGTGGTCTACAACTGAGGACTGTGACCCACCCCTCTCCCTCCTAGCAGGTGTGCAGGCTCCCCGCTCCCAAGGACCCCGCTCTCTTCCAGCAGCTGGGCATGGGGGTCTCCCTTTCACCGGGGCAGGGCCTTCCTGCTGGGAGCCCCCCCACTCCTCCCCGCCACAGGCAGCAGAGCCCAGCCCCCTGGTTCCTCTCCCTGCCCTGAGTGGCATTAGGGTCACCCCCCAGTCCCCTCACCACTGAGGTCCACCTGACCTTGACCCCTCAATGTCCCCTGAGGATCCCCATGGCCACGCAGATCCCCTATAGGTCTCCATCCATTAGGCCAGCCAGCCCCAAACCCAGACTTTATCCCATACCCTGGGCTGATGGCCAGCTGGGGGGCGGGGCTAGTTTGGGGGTGGGGGTGGAGCCAAGGGGATATATAAGAGCCCCAGGGAGCAGGAAGATAAAGAAAAGATGCTGGAGGTTTGGTTGGGTTTGTGGGTGCTCCTGGTTTGGCCCCGTAGCTATGGGGCTCCTGCTCCTCCACGTGCCCCGGTAGCAGTGCATTGCGGACCGGGGCGCATGGTGGTATCGGTGTCTCCAGACCTCTTGGGCCAGGGAAGACCTGTGCGCCCCATGGAGCTGGGGCTGGGGGGCTGTTCCCCCACGGGGCTGGGGGCTGTGGTGCGCTTCGAGGTGGAGCTGCATGAGTGCGGCAGCACCTTGGAGGTAGGAGGAGAGTGGGTGGGGCTGGGAGCTCAGACACCTGGGTCCCCTCCCTGGTCAGAGATGGGGTTGGGGGCTGGTGGATGAGAACAGTGCGGGATTTGGGATTAGAGACTCCCTGCTTTGTAACCTCCCTTCTCCCCAGGTGACTTCAGATAGCCTCATCTACAAGACCAGCCTTGTCTACCACCCTGCCCCTGCCCCTGTGATGCGGAGTCGGCCCCTGGTTGTGCCCATTGAGTGCCGCTACCCCAGGTAGGAGCTGTGGGCATCTGCCACCCTCCAGGCCTTGCCTTGGCCCCCTTCCACATGCATCTGCCTCCCTGTGATGTGTCCTCCTCCTTGCAGGCAGGGCCATGTCGGGGGCAAGGCCATCCAGCCCACGTGGCTGCCCTTTGCGGGGTCAGCATTGGCACACGCCCGGATGGGGTTCGGCCTCCGCTTGATGGATGGTAGGTTGCGGGGGATGCTTGGGGAACTGTGGGAGGCATGGAGGTGTCTACAGGGTGGTCCCTTTGGGAGTCGGGGATCCCCAAATGGTGTGTCTATGGATGTATGGGGTTGTCAGGGGGTCTGTATAGGACTCTAGGGGGGCTATGGAGGTGTCTGGGGGGTCTCTTTGGGAGTTGGGGGTCCCCCAATAGGGTGCCTGGATGTATGGGGTCCTTAGGGTGGAAGCCCTGGTGGGGTGGGAGAGCTGCTTCATGGTGTGGGGGTATCGGACGGCTGTGGGGTTGGGGTCTGTGGAGTAGTTGATGTAGGACCTGGGAGGTTGAGATTCACTCCCCCCCACTTCTGGGGGCTCCCATCCCTCCTTCTGCAGCTCATGGGGATGGAGGGGGCCTGGGAGCCCCAGACACCTGGGTTTTTTTCCCCCAGGGTGATGCTGATTTGACAATCTCCACAGATGACTGGCGTGGGGAGCGGCCCTCCAAGCTCCTTCGGTTGGGGGACATCCTGCACTTGCAAGCCGAGCTCCATGCGAAGAATCACGGCCCCCTACGAGTCCTCGTCGATGCCTGCGAGGCCACGGCCCATGGGGATGGGACTTCAGGTCCTCGTCACACGCTCGTTGCCCACAATGGGTGAGAGCTGGACCCTCCCAAGAGACTTAGGAGCTCCTGTGCTGGGGTTTTCTCCCAGCTCTGGGAAGAGGCGGGGTAGGGGAGCGTGGGGCTAGGTGGCTGGGTTGGCTAGAGGTGGGAGCTCGGACACCTGGGCCATTCCCAGCTCTGGGGAAAGGAGTGGGGTCAAGTGGGGAAGCCTTCCCCCTAATCTCGGCTCTTACCTCCAGGTGCCTGGTTGATGGCCGCTTGGATGGGGCCTCCTCAGCCTTCCTGGCCCCGCGGCCACGTCCGGATGTCCTGCGCTTCACTCTAGATGCCTTCCGCTTTGCCGGGGACACGGGAGACTCGGTGAGTAATGCAGAGCAAGGGTTTGGCCAGGTATTGCTGCTTCTCCCATCCAGCACGCAAAGGGTGAATGTCCTGGGTGAGAGGGACCCAGGACACCTGGGTCCCCTGGTCGGAAGAAGCTGCCTCCAACCAGCTCAGTGGTTTCACACCAATTAGACCTCCAAGAGCAGGGTTCGAATTGCACTTTGAGTCTGCCAAAAAATATATATTGGGCTGCCCTAATAATTGGAGACCCTTCCCAGCCCCCTCCCCGCTGTCACGGTTATGAATTTCAAACCTTTATAAGGGGGCTCATCTCTTATGGGGGAAGGGGGCTCAGGAACCCTGAGCTCCCATAATTCAAACCCTTGTCCATGAGGCCAAGGACTAGCTTTAATGAGGGGGAAAATCATGCCTGAGACACGTACCTCAAGTCTCTAGGAAGCTTTGGAAGTTGGGCCTGGGAACAGAGCATAAAAATCCAGTTTTATCCGCTCGTGCTCACTGAATGTCCCCAAAAATCAACACTCCTCTTAGAAGATGAGGGCTGGAAGGGACCTCAGGAGTTCACATCTAGTCGAACCCACTGCTCCAAGCAGGACCAGCCCCAACTACATCATCCCAGACAAGGCTCTGTCTACTGGCATCTTCACCTCCAAGGATGGAGCTTCTGTAAAACTTGATCTCAAAGGCTTAAGGAAGATTTTCTCTAGCCTGCTGGAAGGTTTTTAGAAGCCTTGCTAAAACTTGACAAACTTTTTACAACTGGGCTTTCCTACCTGGGAGAGCTTGTACCATCTCTAACTTCTCCTCTGCCAGATGAAGTTTCTTTTCTACCTGGGTCAGGTGTTCAGGTGATGGCTGTAGGCAAAAGGTGCTCTCTCTTATTAGACCAGCTAGATGTTTGCAAAAATATATGAAATTATACCACATGCATCTTCTCACTCCAGACCCTTCCTGCAAACTATTGATCAAAAATTTGTATATGGCACTTACAAGAGGAAACCAGCTCCAAACCATTGGTTTAAAGGAGTCTTCATTTTATCTTTTTATGATGCCTTCTCAAAAGAGAGCATGGGTTTTATTTCAGGGGCTGCAGGATGTGATGTGATGTGATGGGAAATAATGGTATCTTGAGTAGAAGAGGAGGTCCATTTTTTACAAAGGAGAAGAGGCCCATTAGCATCTGTAGAGTGAAAAGCAATTGGCAGAAATCAAGTCCAATCTTTATATAAAGAGCACATTAAGTCAATTGACTTGCTCCAATGCTGAGCAGCTGGTTTGGGTGGAGAAGGAATCAAAGGGTGCTGATTTGCACCCTATGCCCACCCACCCTCTCCCTTGTCCGTCTCTGGCCTCACCTTACAGGGTTGATCCTGCCTCAGGCAGGGGATCAGGCTAGGTGACCTCTGCAGGTCCCTTCCAGCCCTCATCCATGACTACTTCTCCATCCATGAACCATTGTAGTCCAATATGAACATTGCTGTTAATCCAAGTTGAGTAGTTCTTGGCTTCCCAGAAACGATGGAGGTCATCAGAGGCACATCTGGGTAGGAAACGGGTGTTGGGGAGGGTCCTTGGGCATGGATGTGATGGATCCAAGTCTTTTTTTCTCCTTGATAGATCTACATCTCCTGCCGTCTGAAGGTGATGGAAGCTGTCCGGGCACCAGACCCTTGGAACAAAGCTTGTTCCTTCAACAAGGCCAGCAGGAGGTGGGTTGGTTGGGTAGGAGGAGGATGAAATCTCTGTCCCCTTGATGTGATCTTGCTAAAGCTCACTTTTTTTTCCTCCAGCAAGCCACTTTTTTGTTTGTTTGAGGGGGTTGTTTTTCTGCCTTATTAAAGTAATAAGGGCTCAATTTCTTTCCAATTTCACCCTTTTCTGGAAAGGTATAAATCTTGGGTCTGCTTGGAAGAGACTATATCCATTCACATATCGCACCCTGTTCCTCCTCACTGAAGTGGGGCTTGCCATCCAACCAGTGCACTAATTGAGGCACGCAAAGCCACGAACTAAGGTCCACTGGATCTGGATGGTGGATCAAGTCTGGTGAGCTAAATTGTTGTCTCTCTTAGCTGGATCCCAGTCGAAGGCCACCCTGAGATCTGCAGATGCTGTGAAGCTGGAACCTGCTTGCCGTCCAGAGGAGACGCGGATGAGTTAGGCTCCAGGCACTGGCCTCCAGCCCCAGATGACCAGAGGAGTGCAGTAGGTCAGTTTTGGGGTGATGGTTTTTGGGGGGGAGGGTGGGATTTGGGTTATGACTCCAGGTGTAGACTGAATGGTCCAGGAGGCCTCTTCAGCTTCACATTCCTAGTCCCCACAGACTCTTTGCATTCCTCATCTGCACTGGTTTGGTCTCCCCTGGAGAACTGGGTCCAGCTTGGGGAGCGGTGGGGGCACACTAAGAAAGATGTCTGCTGGTGCCTGGAGAAGACTGAGTTGAGAGGGTGAAACATTTGGATCCCAGGCTTCTAACGTCCAAATAAAGGGTGCAAAACCTGAACACTAGAAGACCAGGATCCAAAGGACGGCCAAGAGGCCTGGCTAGCCTCCCCCTGGTTCTGGAAGGGGAGCAGAGGATAAGATGGATGATACTCTGCAACCACAGGGGATGGGACTCAAAGGGGCAACAGATGATGGACACTAGGAGAAATATTTCCCTCCTTGGAGGTAGGGTTCAGTGCTGGGACAGGCTTCCCAGAAATATCCCTCTTTTTTTTTTTTTTTGGACTGACCTTGGCTGGGCTAAATCTGCCTGGACTCTGTGACTGACTGTCTGCTACCTCCATGACTACGGTAGGCATCTTTTGGCCCACTGTGCCATGGAGGTCCAAGTGGGATGAGGCTTACCTAACAGATTTGGGGATATTTTTTTCTCATTGCAGTTCTACCGACAGAGCTCCCAGGAAGCCAAGTCCGTGCCATTATCGGCCCCCTCCTCCTCCAAACTGGGGATGGAGACGAAAGCTCCAGGCATCTTGCTGAAGGACCTGGTGAAGTGGAGGAAATACTAGCTGAAGGTAGGGGGGCTCCCTTCCCCTTCTGTCTGGCTACTGGTCCCATGGCCCACTTCTTTCCAAACCCATGGTCAACTTTGCTGGTGTGACTTTTTTCTCCTTTGCAATTAATTCTTTTGCTACTCGGTCTTCTTGCCAATTTGCTTGCGGAAAGTGACTTCTTGGTGATATTCCAGACTGACCCACTCCCATGGAAAGGAACATGTAGGGTTTCTTCCTCGAAGTGATAGGGTGGACACCTGGGGCTGGCTGAGATTTTCCTTGCTGCAAGGTCAGGGTCTGCTACAAGGGCACTAGAGCTGAGGCTTGCTTAAGAAGTTATCCTAGGGCAGCCTTGGTGTATTCCTTGCAGCAAGTGGCAGCACGGTGGGGAGAAACCTGGGGTCCCCAGGGATGTTTTTGGTCACTTTATTGCAAACTCTAGCCATGAACTGAACCCCCTTGTTGACTTATGTCCTTCTTCGCAATATCAGGGCTGCTGCTAGTGACCCCATCAAGAGCTGTTATGTCAACCAGCGCCCTGTTCCTTCAGGCAGGCGAGGGATCTGCTGACCTTCCAGAAGAAGCAAGCACAGGTAAGAGAACTGCTGTGGCAGGGAGTTTCTACCTAGTATTCGCTGCCGCCTTTCATGGGAATGGGAAAACCCTGGTTCTCTCACTTAAGACCCCTGCCACACAGCATATTGCTCAATTCATGGCTTAATTGCTTGATAAATTTAACCAGACATGTGCAAAATTATCACTCCATAAAAATGGACATCCAGCTACAAAGTGAGTGCTTTGAAATGTGATGTCTTTTACTAGACCAACTCAAGTAGCTGGAAAAATTCTTCTTTGCAAGCTTCCAGGGACAAGTAACCTTGTTTGCCTATGTCCTTCCAGGAGCAGGCAATTTATTTCAGGTGGAAGGCCACTTACTGAGTTGTGGCAAGCCATTGAGGGCCACATGATGGGCAGCCAGGGGCAGATAAATATTAATTTTTCTAAAATTTTTAGGGTCCCTGCAGGCTGGATAGAATGGCCTGGTGGGCTGCATTTTGCCCACCCTTGCCTTGGACCAACATAGCTATAATCTATACCCCTGCTTTGAAATGTCTAATCTCTTTTTACAGCTGGCTTCTATCCAGCTTTAATTTGTGTGGCAGGGCCCTTGGGGTTATCTGGGTTGCATGAGTTACCTTGAGGATCAGAAAGGAACTTGACCCCATAGTTTTGGGTGGGGGTTCACCTTACTTTGCAGCTGGGAAAGTAGCATGGGCCTCCACTGGTGGAGGAGTGGGGGGGTTTGAATTGGTTCCATCCTGGCCTTGCATCAGGAGCACCCTTGGGCCCCTAATGTGACTAGTTAGGCTTGGGGGTTTTGGATGTCTCTCTGGCATTGGGCCTGGTAGTTGTCTTTACAGTTTCTTCTACAGGTTGCCCCAAGGGCTGATCCGGGGCGTGCAGTGATACAGTTGCACCCCCTAACTCCTCTCTTATTCCTACTCCACCCCAACTTTTAAAACAAACAGCCTGGGAAGGGCAGAGGCACTCCTGTTCTCTTCAGGCTGGGGGGTCCATTGCCTCCATGGCTCATTGTCATAGAATCAAAGGACTGGAAGGGACCTGGAAGATCATCAAGTCTGCTCCCCTCCCATGGGCAGGAGGTTGGAGCTTGACTTTTTCTGTTTTTCCCCCTTGCTTTCTATGTACCTATAAAAGGTACTGTTGTCCTTTTATTTTGGGTGCCAACTTGATCTCCATGCCTGCCTTTGGCTTTCTGCATCTCATACCTATAGACCCTGGTCTTGTGATTGTACTCCTCTCTGGATGCTGAACTGCTTTTTCCATTGCTTATATGTTGCTTTTTTTTCTTTTTCAAAAGTTCCCTGATTTATATCCCTGTTGAGCCAAGTGGGTCTCTTGGCCCCTTTCCCACTTTGTGACCATGTGAGAATAACCTCTCGCTCTTTTGAGCAGTGAGAATTGCCCCCTTTTTAAACTCCATCAATCCTGAACTCCCAAATGGTCCAGCTTCCTGCTAATCTCTCCACTCCACGGGTGTTAACACCCCTCTCCTTTTTAACAGTCTTGAGGTTTCACTAGTCAAGCAAATAATTTCTGCAAGTTTGTCTGCGTTAGCCATGTCTAGCAATATTTCCTCCCATAGCCCTGCAGTGTGTGTGTGTGTGTGTGTGTGTGTGTCTCTTTAGTTGGATCTTAAAAAAAGGAAAAAAACAAACAAACCCTTCAGTCAGGTGTAGTAATATTACTTTGGGTGAAGAAATGACTGATTAGCGAAGCATTGGAGGTACCGTCAAGATGTTCAAGAAGACTGTTTTATCAATCTGAATAAGGCATGTACACTTGACTGTATAAGGACTGCAGAAATAATGGCACAATATTCCTTGATTTATTTTAACTGTTTCCCTAGTACTTGTTTTTGGGTGCTAGACTTCTTCAGTGTTTATTTTAAACTTGGGCAAAAGGCCAAGAAGCTATTTTTAAGATTAAGTATAATCTAGTAAGTAGTGCACTTTTTTCCAGTTATTAGTTTTTTGTTTTGGTCTTAAACTGAATAACCCTTTTAGACTTGGCCTCTAACATATTACTACAGTTCCTAGTTTCTCTTTAGCTGGGAAAAAGTGTAGTTTTATATGGGATGATGCACTCTACCTGCACCCCGTCAAAAGCCAAGATCTGTCCAGGGTCAAACCCTTGGCTAGGATGTCTGAGCTGTGCTGCTGTGGTGTGATCCCTGAAGTCATCTTCTTTGCCATGTTGTTTTCTCCTCTCCAGAGACCTCAGTCAGTGTGAGGGGTGTGGATCCTGAATTTGTAGGACATCTAAGCCATAGGGCACCTAGAACAATAGGTTGGAATACAGTGGGCATGTCTACACATGTGCATTGGTCCAACTTAAACTGCATTAAGTGTGCACATCTACATGTGTGCACCCTTTAATGCAACTTTAAGCTAACCCCACTTAAAATTGATACCCGCATAAAGCAGGTATCACACTTATGCATGAATAGCCAAGTCCCATTAGCGAATGTGTAGATGTGTTTAATGTGGTATGTATGTCCATTGACTTGGGACTAACTCTAGACCCAAGTGGGTCCATACACCACATTAACATGCCTATGCACGTGCATGTGTAAATGCACACCTAAATTGTCTTAATGCATATTAAGCTAATGTGCATTAAGCTTTAGGCATGCTTAAAAGCATGTGTAGAGCTTCCCAGTGGGTTGTAACACTGGTGTATTACCCTGTGCTGCCACAGAACCTGCTCCAATGACGGTCTCGACAGCATACACCCTGCATGGACAGTCCAATGCAGAGGAGATGTCTGGTGATGGCACTGAGGAAGCCACCAAGACCACAACAGGTAGGCTTGTGTGAATTTTGTTTTGTTGCTCTGATGCCAGTGGGTGAGATCAAGCACCCCAACTTATCACCATAACCCACCCCAGAGGCAGCTGCGTCTTGGTGCCAAGTTAACTGCTCCAGTCACCAGGAGGTGGGAGCAAGACCTTGGCCCAGCCTGCCTCACAGTATGCGAGTTGATGGGAGGGAGTGCTTGCACCCAAGCTTTGGGGTTCCCAGGGGCTGGGCAGGCATGCTGATGTACCGTGGTCAAATAGAGGAGTGAGGACATAGTTGGTTGGCAGCCATGTTGCTTTGATTGGCCGCATGGTGCAAAGGAGCTTGGGGATAAAAAATACCAACAAAAGGAGCAATAGAGTTCTGGCCACGTACCAGAATGGCCAGTTCCAGCAGAAGGAATGGAGGGACAAGGAGTGATGCACCATGGATGCTTGGAGGACTGACCAGGCCCATTGAATGAACATATGGTGTACCCACACCCCAAGACTGAACTGGTTCAAAATAGTACTGGATTGCTTTCTTCCAGGGACATGTTTGAGCCACTCCAGATGGCTTTAACCTCGGTTGCCCAACTGGTCACTAAATGTTTTAGATTATGCATAGTATTAGTTGTGCCTGTGCCCACAGAATTATGGGAGTTTTTTTTTCCTGCTCATTGCACAGATAAGAGCCCCGAGTTTGCATTTCAAGCAGAGGTGTTCTCTGATCTCCATCACCTTCTGGAGAGAGATGGAGAACCTACCGATGATATCCTGGAAAACCGAATGGAGGCTGCACCGATGGCAGCACAAGGTAAGGAAGTGGCATGAAAATCTGCAAAACTTTCTAGCCCCTTGCTCTCTCAGATTTTTGAGAGGCTAAAAATACTCCTCAGGGTTGGCAATACAGCATCCCCCTCTGCTTCACCTCCTCCCTCACATGGCATAGGCCTGGCAAGTGCAATAGTTCCCACTGCCTCTCGCTTCCCAGCCAGGAGCCCTAGAGTCTATTAACATCTGCCAGGCACTAGGACCACAGGTCCTAGCTGGGGTTGGGTATGTGGGGTTGTGCTTGCTGTTGCCAGATGATGGGGCAGTAAGGAGGATGCCTGTCTCTTCCCAGACGTCTTGACTTTCTTATGGTAGCTGCACGGACCTATGAAGGAATTCTCCCTCCCCTATTGCTAGAGAAGCGGGTGTTTTCTACTTCAGTATTGGGTGTTGGCTACAGCTACTAGCACCCTCCCATCTTGTCCTAACCCCCAGTTTCCCCTCTCAGGTGATGAAGAAACACAAGAATACATGCTGGGGCCTGCCTTGTTGGGCACTGCTTTATTCCTAGTCCTCACTACTCTGGGAATCCTCATCTTGGTCAGAAGGTTTGGGGGCTCTGTTCTCTGCCTTTGAGTGTGATGGCAATAAAAATGACAGGGAGGAAATGGACTTAGTGTTGGTGTCTCTCTTCCTGTTTGTTTTTTCCTGGAGAGGATCTTTTTTATGATAATCTTGTGCAGAGCTGCCTGAACTGGAATTTCCTTCTAGACTGGCAGCAGATGAGGGGGTGGTGATGCTATTGGACCCTGCCTGGGGTCCAAAGTCATGCTGAGAGACTGCTTCCTGAGGGCACACAAGTGACAATTTTCACTCCATCTGGCCACACAGTGGTTTATAGCCATGGCTAAACATGGCTGCAAGCTCCTTCAAAAATGGCTGATCGGGTGAAAATCTGATCCCTCATTGCACGAGGGATCAGATAGTGTCTTCTGTAACTTCTGTCTGTGCAGTGAGGGTCTAGATCCCACTCACGGGGCCAGATGAGCTGACTTCCCCCCCAGTCCAGATTAACCTCATCAGAGGGGAAGAGATTCATATTCAGCACTACGTTGCAGCTGGTCCTGCTGTGAGCAGGGGTTGGACTAGCTGTGACCTCCTAAGGTGCTATCCAACCCTGGCTTTCTATGATACTAGAGTAAGTGGCTACCTAATTCAGACCACAGAGAGGATCACCGTCTTGAGAAATATTGAGGTCTCAGCGTGCTTCTGGATTCAGGAACGCTTCCCCCTGCCTTTCTCTCTACCTCTGGCTACAGCTGTCAGGTGGGTGGGGGTTTTTATTTCACCTCCCTCCAGGGGCCTTGAGTGTTCACTAAAGGCAATCTCATAAGCAAAAGGGGTGAGGACTGGGGTAGCTGAGCCACATTAGTGGCCCTAGTGCTACATACAGGGCTTGTTTGCTGTGGAGGGGGATACCCAACACTACAGCCTCCCTCCCATGGAGAGGGGTCTCCCCTAACCAAACCATCTCTGCCCCATCCCTTCTCCAAACTGGGGTACCCATACCCCAAGCACAGACCAGATGCAGACTACCTTTATAGCATTACACGCTTTTTTTTTTTTTTTTTTTTTTTTATTAGACATAAAGCATTAACAGCTAGGATGCTAACCCTCTTGACTGAGCTGCCTCCTTCCACACACCCCCAGCTACTTGCTAGCTAAGCCCCTGCATGCTCTCCCCCTATTATGCCTCCAGCATTGCTTTGTTCCCCCTCAACTTCCAACCCCTTATATCCCTGCATAGCACAGCCCCCTGCCCCTACGGCTAGCTCCCCATCCCTGTGATCTCATTCTCCCCACCCATTTGAGCTGATGCCTGGGCTCCCCTCACATCAGCCTCTCCCACCTCCACCCTGGGTGCGGGAGGTCTCCACGCTACGCTCAGCGCCGGTTAGGTGGCACGGGGTGGTCCAGCTTGCCAACAATCTGCTCCAGGGCACGGATGATGTGGTCCATCTTCTGCAGCAGCTGCGCGTCCACAGTGGGGGGGCAGGCACCCTTCGGCTTTGAAGGGATCTGTGTGGGGTCTGTGGGCAAGAACAAAAACAGGCATCACCCTGGGCAGGCCGCCCCCCACCCCCAGCCCTGCCAGTGGGGTTTGGTACAAGAGGGAAGGAGCTTTGGCCATACAGCAGCTCCTAGTAGGGATCAAAGAGCATGGTGGGCTTGAGTGCTGACTACTGCAGGGTGTATCCGCTGTACCACTAAGTTTTTGAAGACCAAAGCAACAACTGCAATGTTTGCTAGACTATATATAAACTGATAATAACCTCACCCCCAGAACTAGGGAAAATTAGTCAAAATAATCTAAGGATATTGTGCTATTAGGCATGAGGCCTTATAGTTAAATGTACATGGACTATTCAGACAAATGACCCCATTTTTGTTTCATATGTGGCATCTTGACAATACTGCCAATACTTTGCTCTGTCATTTCTACACCTTAGTTAATATTACTACACTGAGGGAAGGTTTTTAGATATAGTGGAAACCAGAGTCTGTAGGGCTATGGAACAGAAGAAACAGTGCTAGACATGGCTACGAGACAGCAACATTGCAGAAGAAAAGAGAGTTAGACCAGTGGAACCTCCAGGTCATTACAGAAGAGAGAGGGTCACTAACACCTGTGGAGCGAGACTGGGGAGATGACGCTGAGCCACAAAGTCAATGGACTCCCTCAGCCTGAAAAGAATGGAAGTATTGCTGCCCCTCCCAGGCAGTTGGTTTTAAAGTTGGAGTGAAGCAAGAATAAAAGGGTTAGGGGTGGAACAGTAACCCCATGGATCCACCCTTGGTTTTGGCCAACCTACTCCTGCTCACCGACAACTACCATGCCCAATGTTGGAGACATCCAACACCCCCCAAAACTGTTACAGGTTAGGTTAGGGGACCAAGGGCCCTGCTGATGTAAGGCCTGGATGCAGCTGGTTCAAATCCCCCCCCTCCCACACCTGCCCCAGGTGGAAGCCCATGCTCCTTTCCCAGTTGCAAAGGAAGGTAACTCTTCAGCCCGCCCCTCTCCAACTGACAGGGTCATGTTCCTTTCTGATCTCCAAGGGAACTCCTACCACCCAGTTTAAAACTGGATAGAAACTAGCTCTAAAATTGTTAGACATTTCCAAGCACCATTTTTGTAGCTGGTTGGCCACTTTTATGGCATGATAATTACTTTGCACCTCCTAGGGGGTAGTTTGGGGTATCACTAGCCCCAGCCTGGGGGTGATTTGGGGCAGGAACATTAGCCCCAGGGCCTCTCTAGTTGCAGAGGGGGTGGGGGGTGGATCACGGGTGGAGGCAGCCCCACCCATTCATCCATACCTTCCACTTCAAGGGCAACCTGCTTGATACGGATGTCCGGGGCATAGGTGATGTAGCAGCGGTAGTTGCCAGTGTCCCGGCTGCTGACTTTGCTGAGTAGCAGGGAGGCATTCCCAGAGCGGAGCCCCTCCAGGCTGAGGGTGGCATCGGGCCGCGTGGATGTCACCTCCTCATCGAACTCCACCAGCGGCCCCCCATGGTAGAACCACTGCACCACCAGCTGGGACAGGTCCACGGGTGGCGACACCACCTTGAACACACACTTGAGCGCCACATCATCCCCTGCCTTCGCTGTTATGGGCGATGGGTCCATTTCCACTGCCAGCTTCCCCGCTGCGCCAGGCCCAGGTCAGAAGGGGAAGAAGGAAAGTGTCAGCATGCTACTCAGGGGAGTCAAGTGTCAGCAAAGCCCCCCACTACCCTCAAAGCCCTTCTTCTGCTCTGAGCATAGGGGTTTCCTCTCAGTAGTTATGGGGGGTCTCCTTCTCCAATGCCCCTGTTCCTCATGCAGCTTTGGGGAGGGAAAGGTTTCCACGGGCAGATTTAGGATTTTAAAAAGGGGGGTATAGCTGGTGTGGTGCATCATCCCATAAAACGCCACACATTTTTCTCCAGGGGAAAAAGGCACTAGAAGCTTTACTTATATGCCAGGGGCCTATGGCTATGTCATTCATTTTAAGAATGAGCCAAAAACAAATATGACTTTATAGGAATGAGTTAAAACAAAAAGAGTCTGCAGAGACAGGAAATTGGAAATTAAAACCTAACTAATTTCTTCGGAAATCTTCATTCCATGAAGTTAATGACCGTCTCTAATGTTTAATGGTCTTGATGTCTACCAATCAGGCTATCCTTTCTTCTACGATTTGGCTGTCTGTTTGCAGCTCCTGTTTCACAGCCCTGCAGCCAGGGATACATTCATTCTCATACATTTCCAGCTATTTGCTTTTTCACGGACAGCCTTTCTTCTACTTTGGAAAACTACTACAGTAGAGTCTCCCTGACTTACATTTGGCTTTTCCCCTCCTCCTTTGCCCCCTCCCTTCTCTTCTCTACCTTTTGCTTTCTTCATTTCCACCTATTCACATTCTCACTGACCTCCTGTCACACTTTTAGCTTCTTTCATTCCTTGAGTCTGAGAACAGCAAAAACTCCCTGTGCCTGAAGTAGGGGGATTGCACCTGAAAGCTTGCAAAGAACTTTTTTCCAGCTACTCAGTTGGTCTAATATAAGGTATCACATCTACCCAAAGAACCTTGCCTGCCTGTGTCCTTAGACCAGCACAGCTACAACCAAATTCTCATGCCTTTATATTTATTTTTGCTTTGATCTTAAATGGGATAATACAGCCCTCAGCCCCCCAGGCACGTTAGTAAAGCTCCTAGTTTCTTTTTACACGGGGAAAAATGTACGCTGCATTCTCTGGGATAGTGCACCGCGCCATCTGCACCCCTCCGCCCTTTCAAAATCCTAGATCTGCCCATGGAGCAGCTAACACAGACAGCCAAATTGCCGAAGAAAGGCTAGCTTGATTTGTGGGCTGATTATTATTAAGGAGGGAGAGTCATTAACACGGGTGAAAGGAGGAGTATAGAAAGAATTGGCTAGGTTTGAATGAGCCATGAATTCAAATGCTGCTTTCACTGCTGCCACCACTGTCAAGCAGTTGGTTTTAAACTTTGGGTAGAGGAGGAATCAAGGGAGGAGGCAAGTAGCTTCCCCCTGGGGGGGTGGGTCTTACCCCAACTGGAGATGGGGGATAAGAGGGGTCCCTATCTACGTCCCTTTGTTGACCTCCCACATCCTGGGAATGGGCAGGGGTGCCTGCTATGAGAGAGGCATGGGATGCCTAATAGGAAGACCCATCTAGCAGTCTCCCTGCTCTTCTCAAGAGATCCCCCCTGCTCCCCAGGGCAGGGGCCCTAGCCAGAGCTACTCACAGGAGGCCCCAAGGAGGCAGAGCAGGGTGAGGAGAATCAGAGTCATGGCGATGTGTGTCAGCTCGGCGGGCTGCAAGGCTTCAACTGGCAGCCCCTGTCCCTCTGTAGGTGTCCCCACGCTGCAGGGTGGGCTGAGCCACCAGTATCAAGTGAAAACAGCTTCCAATGGACTGGGGCAGGTGCAGCCTGTGATAAGGAACATGTTAGCAACCGTCTCCCGCACCCTTTGAGATGCACTCCCAAAGCGGGGAGAAAACATAGGCATCCTGTGGCTGGAGTAGGCTAATGCTATGCAGGCCTTGCAAAGCCTGGCACTTCTGGCTGAACCTCTGTCTGGTCTTGGTAAGCAGCTCCAGCTGGTATGGGTGGCAAAATGGGAGCAAGCTCCAAGAAGCTCAGTGCTCAGCAGGTGTCAAAAAAGGCAAACAACATGTTAGAAGGAAACACGGTACATTTACACATGCATTTACTGCACATTAAATTTACTGTGCAGTAACTTAGTAAGTAGGTTTGGGCCGGTGTCTACACGTGCAGGAGTTAAAGCACAGTAATGCTTGGGACTAAAGTTAGTTGCAAGTCAGTCCACACACACACACACACACACACACACACACAGTGTTACTACACAGTAAGGCATCTACACGTGTGTTACTGCGCAGTAACTAATTGGGCATAAATTTGACACCTGCATGATGCTGGAGGCTGCTAGTGAGAGAGGAAGTGGAGGAAAACACCCTGGGCAGACCAAGGTCACTCGCCCTTTCAGCATCCACTCTCTGCTGCCGTGTGACACGCCATACTGGGCAAGATGAACCCAGGGGCTGCCCCAGTAAATGGCAGTTCTTCTTTTCTTATGTTTAGCAAGCATCTTTAATTTTTTTTTTTTAATTCGTGTCTCAGGTCAAATTAACCAAACTGGTTCCAAATTTCTGGATGGAACAGAGCTCAGTCATTCAAATTTAAGTGGCACTAGCCCTGGCACGTATCCTACCTCCCACATTTTTCAGCCTGTTGCTCTAGGAACACCTATTTCATGAGTCACACCATCAAGCAGGATGTATCTTTGGGGGCTAATGACGGGAGTGTGGCTGAGGGGGTCCTGAGAAGGTGGGGTACTCTGTCAGGGTCGCTGTACTTGGGGAGGGGGTCTTTGGGGGTATCACTGCGGAAGGTGTGGGGAAAGTGGCTTGCAGTCATGGAAAAAGCCATGGGTTCCCAGTGGAGGGCTATAGGGTTCACAGAGGTTCATAAGGAAGGAAAGGGACACAGAGAAGAGTGAGGCAGTGGGATAGGCATCCAGGGAAGTTATGGACCCCCCATCACTGGAGGGGTTCGGGAAGAGTTGGATAAGCTTTGAGTCAGGGATGCTCTAGACATAGCAATGCCTATATTCTACCATGGGGATGTCCCAGGCTTCTGGGCTTTGCTGGTTGCCCCCACACCCCTTTCTGCTCCATGTGCCAGGGGGGTTTAAGCCTCCCCCAGAGGCACTGGGTGTTGGCCCCAGCCTAGAAGGGGGATGGGGACTGGGCTGTGCCAGTGCTCCTGCTGGGACCAAAGCTGGTAGGTCCTGGCTAGAGGGTCTTGCCCCTCTACTGATGCCAGATTTGGAGTCAGGAATGAATTTTACCCCCTGGTCAAATGGGTATGGACTGGGGGGTTTTGCCTGTCTCCGTAGTAGGGCACAGCTTCAACCTGGGATCTCTTGAGCATATATTAACAGCCTGTTACAGCAGCAGGACATTGCTTTACCTGTGGCCGGTGCAGGTGTGATGTCTGCGGTGTGGCAAGATTGACGGTCATCTTATGTAGAGTTGAGATTATGGCTTGGACAGGGCGGATCCTGTGTCAGGCAGGGGGTTGGACCAGATGTGATGTCTGGAGCTCCCCGCTTCTCTGTAATGTCTATGAAAGCCTTCCCTTTCTTCAGCATGGAAGTGAGGTTGGTCTCATCTTGGAGGTTTCTCCACATACTGCCTTTCGTCAGGGGCCTTTCATCAGTGTGTGCCTTTCATCAGAGGCTCTTCCTGACCACCTCGATGATCTGGCAAGCATGCCCTCTTTCTGCTTCCTCTTGACTTGGCATCATTCACCTCCTGCATCATTCACCTTGTGTCTTGTGGATAGTCCACCTCGAGCCAAACGGGTCTGCAATAAGAGGAGAAAACAGGGTTCAGTCCTCGAGCTCTGGGGCAGGACATGTCTGGAAAGGGAATAGCAAAGGGAGAACCACTCCACTCAAAACTTGGGGCTGCAACTGGGCAGAAATGTTGTGAATGGGCCTCGTGCTAATTTTGAAAGCCGCCTGTTAATTTTCCAAAGTCCCTTCAAAATGTTTCTGACATAAACACTGAAAGGGAAACTCCTTTAATGAACAGCTTTGTTGGTTGGTAGAAGGGTCCTTGGCAAACAGAAATCCTGAACCAATGGCTCCAGCTATTTTACTGAGAAGAAAAATAGAGGAGGGAGGTGGGGGGGGGGAATATCTCTTTTTTATGAGCCAGTTTGCTTTTTGCTTCTGAAAAAGAACTGGACATTTTACACCAAGATATTTCCCAAAGCCAAACCCTCTACTTCTCTTTAAACCCTAACCTTTTCCTCTCACTTGACACCTCCTTCCCCTGGAGGAAAAAGGGAAAGCATCATAGGGAAACACCTGGGCACACCTTAGGGGTGCAGCATGGCCACTTGTGTATTTGTTGGGGTTTCAACAGCAGCTGGTGCATTTTAATTGTTAGGTGTGAGCTAAACCCAGGCTCCAGCTTGCAGCTGGGATGGGATGGGATGTTGAACTTGGAGCAGCTTTGCTAGATTTGTAGCTTCCTTCATGTATAGCTACTAGACTACACCAGCTGCTGTCTTGGTGGACCTTTATTTCCCTTGTTAAAATAGCCCCAATGGGATGTGTGCCCTCAGGATTGCTAGCCTGGCATTGCATCCACTCCCCCAAATTGTCTCTAAGGCTTTTGGGCTTTGCTGAGTGACACATGGGACTGGGAGGGAATCCCATCCCCTTCTGCTGCTGCATGAGCCAGGCGGGGTTTTAGGGCTCTTGGTTGTAGCTATGTTCATCTAAGGACATAGGCACAAGGTTTTTTGGGTAAATGTGATATCTTTTACAGTTGGTCTAATAAAAGATATCACATTTATCCAAAGAACCTTACCTGCCAGGGGTTTTTTAGGCCTCCCTCATTGGCACTGGGCCCAGGACGAGGATGGGGACAGAGCTGCCTGGGGAGATAAGCCAGCATGGGTGTGGTGGCAAACAGATGGTGTGGATGCATTTGAAATACTTTGGAGCAGATGCCAGCAGTTGATGCCTATGACTGTGGTGTGTAAAGGAGCCAGGGATAGTCAACATGCTGCAAAGCTTCAACCTTTAAACACCCAGGTTTAAAGTTGGAGCAGCTTTGTAACCCTTTTGAGCCCTTTCCACCCCCAGGCAGAGGGCTGTGAAAGGGGCTGGGAGCTGACCCCCTGCCTATCACCCCCTGACATGGGGTCTGCCCCACTGGTGGCATAAGAAAAAAAGACCAACTTGCCCCCAACCCCATGCCATAAACTGGGATGAACATGCCCCCCTTAAGTCACCTTGTTTTTAACGTGAAAAAAGATCCAGCTCAGCTAGATTTCTTCTTCTTTTTACAAAATAGTTTTAAAAACCTGTTTCAGAAAATAGATTCCTAAAAGTCACTTAATTGCTTTTAAGCACGAAAACACATGATGATTATTTCTAGATTGCTTCATTATATTGGTGCATTGTGCAATACTGCTGAATGCGACTGACACGTCTTGGGCAGACGAGGTTCTTTGGGAAAATGCGATATCTTGTATTACACCAACTAAATAGTCGGAAAAATTGCTCTTTGCCAGCTTTCAGGCACAAACACCCTGCTTTAGGCATAGGGGGAGTCTGCTGGTGTTTTGTGCTCTCCCGAATGGGATAGAGGCCAAGATGCAAAATGCAGGTCTGTGCAAATGCAAATGTGTGGTAGTGAGGAGCAGAGGCCATGGGAGACTATAGGTGTGAGACAGGTTGGGCAGAGAGGAGAAGGTACCTACCCGGTGTTTCCCATGGTCTCTGAGCCTCACTGCCATCATTGCAAATATGGCAGACCATTGCACAGATCAGTGGTTTGCATTTTCACAGACCTGCATTTTGCACGTCAGCTTCTGTTGCACCCTGGAGAACACAAAACACCAGCAGACTCTCCCTGCCCCTGAAGAAGGGTGTTTGTGCCTGAAAGCTTACAAAAAACCCCACAATTTTTCAACTGTTTAGTTGCTCTAATAAAAGATATCGCATTTACCCAAAAAGCCTCATCTGCCTATGCCCTTAGACCCACACGGCTGCCATGTCTTTGTACTCCAAAGCGACAATCAGCAGTAACCACCTGCGGTGAGACAAACTGTGAAACTTGGGTTAACCCTTAAAACTCACCATCCCAAAGAAGTGTCCTGTAAACACTTCCCCTCTCCCGCGGCTCTCTTGATCACCTATAGTTTTACCACTGTGCCTCCACATCCTTCCCATTTTCTTCCTGACCACAAGGCCCCCATCCTATCTCTGATCCCAACACGCTCACGCATTGCTCTCCTTCCTTCAAGACCCCCAAAAGGTCCCTGCTTTGTCTCCTCAGGCCCCATCTCTTGGTCTCCATCCTGGGCATCTCAGGGCAGAGTGTGGAAAGGGAAGGGGGTGGGTATTCAGCCAGAGCTCAGAGTGGGGGATTATGAGAGCTGGGGCTGCGAGGTGTACAAACCCATGGGTTGGGACAGGAGTTGCGGGGTCGGCCTGGAAGGTGGGACCTGTAAGCTTCCCTGTGCTCAGGCAGAGAAAAAGAGAGCTGTGAACAGAGGTGCAGGACAGAAAAATCATAGATTCATAGAAAATGAGGGTTAGAAGGGATCTCAAAGGTTGTGTAGACCAACCCCCTGCTCAAAGCAGGACAATCCTCAACTAGGGCTTTGTTTAGCAGGGTCTTAAAAAGCACTGCTAGCTCATACTGGCTCACTGTTGGACGTGGCTGCCAGCCATCGACTTCATAAAGACCCAGCTGCTACAGGCCAGATGGTTTCCCTTTACTACTGCCAGGAGCTCTGTGCAGGAAATTTTAGGGTGGGTTGAAAGCCGAAAGAGACCAGGCCTGTTCAATTTAGAAAAGCGATGCTGGAGCAGGAAGAGGAGAAGGGCTTACAGAAGAGCCAGTGGGGAAGAGAAAGTCAACAGGGATTTTATTATTTACTCTCTCCCCCAATTCAAGAATGAGGGGTCAAGACATAAAAGCAATAGGCAGTAAGTTTAAAATGAACACAAGGAAGTCCTTGTTTCACCCAGCGTGTCATTCAAGTGTGGAAATCATTGCCACCAGGTGTGGTGGAAACCGAGAGCCACCAAGGGATTGGACACGTGCTTGGAGGAAAGGGGCATCGGTCGCAGTTGAGCATGGGAGTGAGGGGCACGGCCTCTGAATCAAACCTTCCTAGACTGGAAATATTGGAGGCTGCAAGTGGGAGAGGAAGAGGGGGAAACTAGTATAAACCTTGCACAATGGGAGCTGCTTTCTCAGTTGGTCTATCTTTTTGTTCGGTCTCCGCGATGCCTTTCAGCTGACCCCATGCACTTGCTCTGCACCAGAACCGGTCTGTAGACCACTCATCTACTCTTGATACTTGGAGGAACTTTTGCAAAGTTAGCAATCTCTCCCTGAGCTTATCATGAGATGTCCCACAAATTATCCCGCCTGTTGTATCTACACCCAAAATGACTTGGGGATGCCACTGTTTTCAGTAATATAATTTTCTATTCCTTCTTCTAGAACCTAATTCCCAGTTGAAAAAAAACCCCATCCAAAACAGTCTCTTTTGGGTTGTTGGTTGTCGCTGTGTCGGTTTAAAGACATAGGTAGACAAGGTTCTTTGGGTAAAAAAGTCTGTTTTTCTGGTGTCACAGTGCTCCTCAAAAGCTTTCATTTCCTTCTTTGGTTGTCTTTGTGTGGCTTCTTTGTGTAGTTTTAGAAGTTAGATAAGCACCTGTACGGGATGGCTTGGAGAAGGATAATCCTGTGTTCAGCAGACGAACCTATACGATATCCCGAGGTCCCGTCCAGATCGTCTCTTCTACGCTTCTGTGGTCAGCTGCTCGGGGATTGGGCCTTTCCAGTAGAAGTGTTTCCACTTCTTTGCCATTTATCCCCATGAGCCTGTGGAAAAGCCAAGCTGCCTGGCTCTGCATCAGCTCCTACAGCCCATGGAGCCTGGGGTAGGGGTTGCATGGCTGGAGAAGTGATACAAAAGGGTCCTGTTGGCTTTAGGAAGTTTAAAAACCACTGATCTGTGCAACGGTCTGCCATACTTGCAATGATGCTAGTGCAGCAGCAACCGGTCAGCTTCCAGCTTGCTTCCAGAGCCAGCTGCAGTGTAATTCCTGCACAACTGCTCAGCGGTGATATCAGATTCAAAGGATGAAAACAGGTCCTGGCCACGCATGATAAAACAACTCTACAACCAGTGGGGAAATGCAGACTGTCAATAAAAGAAAAAATCCATGGAACAGGGAGCAGTACCCCTTGACACTGAACATATTAGGCAGTCGAGCAGTGCCAGCCATGGATCTGGCTTCAGTGCAACACCTAAATATCCTCCACATGAGACAGGAGGGAGGAAGTGTGACTTGGTCCTTGTCAGGTGTTTTAACAGATGTCTTTGAGGGAGATGGCTACATAGAAGGTAAGCTCAAGCTCAAACTAGACCCGCAAGTCCAGTCTATATGACCCCTGAAATGCAGAGCACCATGAGCCATTCAAAGAGGAGCTAAACAAGCCTAAACAAGAAGGGGCATTATTAACCCACTGGGAATTAGCATTGCCTGCATCAGCAACTTGGCAGGGGTAAGAAAACCATCGGGCAAACCGAGGATCTGTATAGATCCAAAACCTCTTAACAGGGAATTGGGGGGAAAAAATAGTCCCTATCCATTGCTCAGTACTGTCTGAACTATCAAGGGCAAAAGTGTTCATGATGTGTGATGTAAAAAATGAATTCTGACATATCAAGCTAGATGAGCCTTCAAAGCACGTGACAACTTCAGCAGTGCACGTAGGCAGATAGCACTGAGTATGAATGCCCGGGGGGATAAGTCCTGCCCCAGAGGTGTTCTGATGCAAACTGAGTCAGTAATGCAACTAGATGGACTTTGAGTAATTGGGATTGTAGTTGATATCCTCGGTGGGGGAAGGACTTAGCGAGGAAAAGGCTACCCAGGACCATAATGCTAAGTGCTGTCAGCTCTTAAACAGGTGGAGGGAGCAGAATACTAAGGTCCCTGCCACATGTTACATATGCAACACAATTAGCTGCTTAATCGGGCAATACATTTACCCCAGCTGCACATGCAAAGTAATTATCATGCCATAAAATATCCATCCAGCTATAAAAAGAGCCAACCAGATCCCAAGTTAGTGCTTGAAAGTATGTAACGATTGTCGAGCTGGTTTCTACCCAGCTTTAATTTGAAACACGTCAGGGCCCTGAGTTCAAATTAGACAAGTTGAAGCTGAAGAAAACTGAGGTCCTGTACATTGGACACCTTCTGACCTTGGAAGGACTCCCTGAGAAATTGAGAGCCATTAAGAAAATGCCTAGACCACAAAATGTGAAGGGAGTCCAGTGATCCATAGATGTGGATGGGTCTATTAGCCATCTATGGATGGCTAACTATCTTTTTCAGCATGGGAGCAGCATTAATACAGAACCAGTGACCCATAGCATTTACTAGCCAGGTGCAGCCAGGTACAGAAAGAGGGTCTGCTCAGATAGGAATGGACCTCCTGGTTGTGCTTTTTCCAACGAAGCCATTTCCCCAGTTCACCCTTGGACAGAAGGTGGATGTGCAGTCTGATCACAAGCCACTGGGAAGCATTATGAAGACGACACTCCTGATTGCACAAATGTGACTGCAATGTCTGCTGTTGAGATTTCAGTGCTGTGACGTGAGCATCAAGGCCAGCTAGTGACCGGGTCTACGAGTGGACCAAATGTGGCTCTGTAGAACAAGAGACTGCATCTCTCAACACAGGACAATACCTCCCTATCTCCAAAAGGAATTTCCAAGCCATACGAGAGTGCAGAATTGGATGAATGGCTAGAGATTGGGTGCGTCTACACATTCATTCATGCACCTTAGATACGGCACATTTAACTTACTACCTTAATAAAACACTAATTAAATGTGCAGTACCTAGAGTTACTGTGCAGTTGCATCAGCGCGCAGTTATTTAGTGACGCTTACTGCTCATTAGCCTAATAACACTGCGCAGTGGGCTATTAGCACAGTTTTTGCCCTGGCATGCTGCTGTGCAGTGTTATTTAGGCCAATGCGCAGTAAGCATCTCATGTAGACATGCCCAGTATCATACAAATTGTATGCCAGAGTTGGCCAGATTGCAAGGAACAAGTGCCCCACCAAGTCATTCCCTAGTGAGAGTATATGTTTGTTGGGATTTTGCTTAAAGGTGACAGAGCAATAATACTTGCAAGTATAAGATAGGATATCGTGGAAAGAATACATTTTACACCTGGAAATAGAGTCACATCCGCAACAAGCATGGGAGTGTGTCTACTGGCCAGGCATGAGGACATGCACGAAGCAGTGTGAAGTGTGTAAAGAGCATGGAAACAAGCAGAAAAAGCTGCTGTAGTGCCATGAGATCCCAAACCAATCTTGGGAAAAGGTTGGCACAGACCTATTTGTGTTAAATGATAAAAACCGGACATGTCTACATGAGACACTTACTGCACATTAGCCTAATAACACTGCACAGTAGTGCAGCGGTCAAAAGCCATGCTAATAGCCTACCGGGTAGTGGTATTAGGCTAATCTGCAGTAAGTGTCACTAAATAACCATGCGCCAACGCTACTGCACAGTAACTTTAGTACTGTATAGTAACTAAGTACTGTATTAGGCAAGTACTAAACTACATGCACAGTAACTACAGTGCATTAATGAACATGTAGACGCACCCGCTACATAGTCACAGTAGATTATCACTCCAGTTTTTGGGAGAGGACAGTCGGACAAGAACAGTAATCCAGAAGCTGAGGCATGGCATATTGACTACCTTATGTACAGACAATGGTCCACAATACACAGCAGAGGAATTGGGAAGACTGGACACAAAATGGGAAAATGAGTACAAGATATCTTTCCCAAGGGTATCCGCAAAGCAACAGGAAAGCAGAATCAGCTGGCAAGAGGGCCAAAAGGTGAATGAAAAGTGCATATCCTTATCTGGCTCTGTTGGACCATTGCAATGCCTTCTCTCAGGGACTGGCTAGTAGTCTAGCCCAGAAGCTCTCAACCACCAGTCGGCCAAAAAGTCACCTGCAGGATGGACTAGAGGGGACTACAAATACCAAGAGGAAGTCCACAACAGATGAGAACCAAGTCCTGCCCCTGGAGCAGCAGGTCAAACGAGGAGTGGGAGATGGGTTTCACAGACATCACACTTGGATGACAATGAGACTTAGGAGGCTACATATAGAGCTGGTGGCAAGGTCCCAGTCCCCTTGGTGGGCTATGTGCTGGCATATAGCACCCCTAAACAGACCAGCACACACCTATCTAGACAAATATCTTTTTTCTTCCCCTTTTTACTTTTTGAGTCCAACCCTCATTTTTTATGATTAAAGTCCCTGCAAGTCTAGGTCAGCTCGGGACTCTCAAGCCTCCCCGCTCCCCAACACACACACACGCACGCACGCACGCAGGGCTGAGTTGATAGCTGTGGGTGGAGGGCTGGTTGGGTCATCTTGCACCCTATCAGGATCCTTTCTCACAAGGATGATTCGCCAGCAGGGCAGTAAGGATGGGTGGAAAATAATTTCCTCCGTGTTGAAGAGAAATGGAGAAGGACCTTGCTTCTCAACATCAAACCTAAACAGCGAGCCCCTTCCATCCTCTCCCCTTTGGCTATATGTGTCACTGGCCGGCAGGTAGGTCTTGATGTTATCAGGAGAGCCTGGATGGACTATTTTCCCCCACTTCCTCCAAGGATATTTGATAGGAAACCCCTTCCCCTCACTTCCCTGGTCCCTTTGCAGCCAGAAGAATTTCACATCCTTAGGATGGGAATCATTTTCCAGCCCACTCCCTTCCTCCAAGGGAAGCATGGTCCTTCCCAAGCCCCAGGTAACATCTGGAGGGGGAAGGAAACAGCCCGGTAGTGGGGGAAACCACCCCCCACATGAAGCAGGGTGAGGAACCCCTGACCTGCGAACATTTGTCTTCCAAAACATGCTCTCTCTTTCCTAGACAAGTAGGGGGATGCCAAAAGTCTAATTAGGGCCATCCCTTCATTTAATCCCTGCTGCACTCAATGGGCATCTCAGCTAGGTTTGGCTCAGCTCCCCAAGACTCCTCTCTCAGGGCCAGGCTGCCTTGTGTGGGACAGAGAGCTAGGCTGGAAAACAATGACCCTTTATTAGCCTGCTTTTGTAGTCTGCTTAGTCTAAGCCACACCTGGAAACAGGCACATCTGCAAAGAGCACGGGCATGTGTCTACTGGCCAAGCATGAGGCTATACCTGAAGCAGCGGGAGGTGCTATGAAGAGCCTGGAGACAAAAAAGGCAGCGAGTTGAAGAACAAGGCAGGCACCTTCTGGGATCAGCCATTTGCTAGGGGAGCAAGCAAATATTTGGATCGCATTTATGCACCTAAATCCCTTCAGGCCTCTCCCAGGTGGAATCGGATCTAACCCTTAGTTCTTGTTGTTCCGGTCTTCACTTGTCATCCCAGGTTGTAGAGGGGTCCCCCCCTGACCTCCACTTGGCAAAAGCCCTGGGTCTAGAGAGGGTGAGTAGGATCCCTGAGTGCAGTCAAAAGTCTGCAAAAGCCAACAAGGCCTGGTGTGCAGCATGGTTTAGGCCTATCAGTTGCTACAGCCAACAGCAATCAAAGGAGGGATATGGCCAGCCTCCCCAACCAAGGGCAGCTTGGCTTCAAATTCATGCCTTTGGGGTCCCAGCAGGTGACCTTCACTGGTCTGCCACCAAGCTCCCCTCGGTAAAGGCTGATTGGGATTTGAGTCTAACATACACCCCTCTCACCCGTGCCCACGGCTCACGAGGCTTCTCAGCCCCTTGGAAACCCAATGGGCAACAGGCATCTTCAAGACATGCAACACCAAGTCCCCTTCGTCTCCGTCCTCCTCTGGCCACCTCCAACCAGGCCTCCCCCCAGACAATCAGGAGGGTTGCTTAAAAATGGTAAAAGTTTATTTTTTTTTTTAAAGAAAAAAACTGCAATACGGGGAAAGAGGAGGCATGGGCATTTCCCAACTTGTGAGCATTGACTCTGTTCAGGGAAGGTTAATTCAAGCTGTCATAGGCACATGGAGGGGTTAGGAAATGATCAGGGAAATGGAGACTAAGGGAGTCCCGGCTGGTGTAGGCCAACAAAGTGAAGGCTATGAGCTGGTGCGATTGCTCTCCATAAATACAGCAGGAAGGGAAAGATTTCAAAGCTCAGGGAGGGGGTTAGCTCGAGAACAAGTGATTAAATATTGGCAATAAGTGACTTTTGGGTGAAAGCTAAGCCATGGAAAGCCCTTCTGAAACAGCCTCCCAGGAGCAGGAGACAGGGTGAGGTGAGATCGTACAGGCTGGAAAGGAAGCTTGATGGGTTGATGAATGAAACTATAAGCCTGGATGCCCGTAACAGCAGCAGGCTGGATGCAATGATCCACAAGGCACCTGCTAGTTGTATGGTCCTATGGTGGTGTCTACACATATATTTAAATGCTGGGGGTCGGGCTAGAAGATCTATTAGGTCCCTTCCGACCCTAAAACTATGAAACTATGAAACTAAATTTAATGTGCATTAGCTTAATGTGCACTAAGCGGGTTTAGGAGGGCATCTACATGTACAGGTGTTAAAGCATGTTAACGCTGTGTGTGGACTGATCTGGGACTAAAGTTAGTCCCAGGTCAGTCCGCGCACACAGCAATAAAAATGCACTTTAATGCATATACACATATTAATGCACTTTTATTCGTGCCTAAATTTGATACTTGCATTTGAAGGCATCAAATTTAGGCACAAATAGCCTAAATTCGCCATTTTTAATGTGCATTAAGGATTCACACGCGTAGACGTGCACCCCATTACTGCATTAACTCTGGTCAATGCACACTGAAGTGTCAGCTGTCCAGGTTGTAGCTGTATTGGTCCACAGGCAAAAGGAATCAAAACTCGTGGAAGAGGCGATATCTTTTGTTTTATTTAATTAAATATGACTTTTCTACTTAGGAGAAGTTTTACAATCTCTGCTGAATTGCACTCTAACGAAGGGTGTGTGCGCCTGAAAGCTTGCAGATAAATACAATAATTTGCTTGCAAATATCTAGTTCGTCTAATAAAAGATATCCCCTCTTCCACGAGTTTTGAATCATTAGAGCGTCATGTGTAGACATGCCCTTGTTGCTGCAGGAGGCTGTCAAAGCAGACATCCCTACACTAATGCTGGCGGATGCTAGGGAGGGTATGGGCAGTGATGGATCACTCTAGACATGCCCCATTCAAACCTCCTCCCTGTAAAGGATCTGCCACTGCAAACCAGTGAATACTGGGAGAGATGGACCATGTGGCACTCATGCTTATGACAGTGGTGTAATTGCAGGCTTCCAGCCCCATTATGGGAAAAAAAGGAAGGATAAGGAGAGACCCCTGTGAAACCAGGACTGTTATGGCCAAAAGGGGCAGGCCCTGGAGCTATATAAACCCAGCTTCAGGGAAGCCAAGAGCGCTCTGGTCCTCAGTGCCTGCCAGAGGAGCTCCCTTAAGAGAGCTGTGAGCAAGCCCAGGGGGGCTGGAGCTGGGGCAGGCAGCAGGGTAGAAGGGAAGGCTTGGAAAAAAGGCACCACAAAGGGATTGGAGTTGATTTTAACTCAGCTTTTTTGCAAGGCAGACCACTGGCTGGTAGGAGTCTTGCCACGAGGCACAGGCGGCGGGTTAGGAGGCTGCGGAAGACACTTTGGGCAAGTGTCGAGTATTTATTATTTTGCAGGGATGCCATTTGGGCCAATGCTCTGTGCAACTGCTTTGGAGGCAGCATAGCCTGGGGAATCGCTTAGGGAGGTCCCAGGGGTGCTAGATGGGCAAATCGGCAAAGGCTGAACACCCAGGGCTGGCCAAATGCACCACAGGTGTCGGGGTCTGCAGGGGATGGGAAGGAGAGGAGTGAGCTGGGCAAGGGTGAAGGGACACACACGGGAAAAAGGAGGAAAGCCAGTGCTGAGGAAGCACCCCAGGTTTCTGCCCCGCGATGCAAGCAGGGGCAGGATACAAAGGAGGCGGTGGTGAGTGTGGGGAAAGGATCAATCCTCGGGAGATCCAGGTGGTGGGAGGCAGAGCTGGGTGATCAGGACGCTGCGCAGAGCTACGACACGGGCTCACAGGCAAGACGACGAGGGAGCCACAGTCGGGGTGTGGAGAACTGTATTGTGCACAGGAAACGTAGAAAACACCCGTGATTTAAAAAAAAAAAAAATTAAATAAATGTCTTTCCAGCACATACCGTGTTGTTCTGGTGGCTGCTGTCCCTGCTGCAACGATTTACAACAGCCTCTGAGAGGGTGAGAAACAAAACCGAGTCCCCTGAGCCACCTCCAGAGTCTCTTGGGAATAACGTCCGTCATCCATTTGATGAATCCATGCCACGTTCTTCCCCTCGGACACTGCCTTCAGCTGGGGCATCTATTCAGCTAGAGTTACACTAGTCAAAGACAGTGACAAGAAAGGCAGCAAAGAACTGGGAGTCAACGCCGGGCACGGGCAGAGAATCGGGTGCCCCTGTGTGCATTGTCCAGCAGTACAAGCAGGAGGAAAATATGTGACAGCAGGAAAAGGAAGACCCTGCTGCGATGCACGATTCTACTCTGCAATGAGCCGCGATGGGCAAATCCTGGAGGCAAGAGCTGAGAGAGATCTCGCGGCTCGCTGCAGGAGATCCCAACATGCTCTGAGTCGGCTAGAGGCTGCTGGCATGCCGGCACCCCTTCCAGGCAGTGTCACTTGTGCCCCTGACACCTCCACTCGTACCCCGGCAGCAGCACTTAGGGGTCCGCTGCCTGAGGTTGCCCCCAAAAGGATTTGGTCCTTGCCCAGCTCATACTCCTCATTCTCCTGAACTGCCCCTGCAACTCAGCCGTCCTAGGGGAGGGAGTAGGGAAGGGGCTGGGAAATCCCTTGCGCCTGCCGAGGGGTCCCCTGTTATGAGAGTACCGATGATGCAGAATGGGATGCTGGGAGCACAAAGGGCTTGGGTGGGGGGGCAGATCCGCAGGAGCAAAACCAGCTGAACTGCACCCCGAGGGTCTGACAGGGTAGAAGCTGGCAAACACCCCCTGGCAGGAGCTTCAAGGGTGATGGGCAGGTAAAGAAATGTGGCAGGCAGGGGCTTCAAGGTGGACAGCAAGGAAGGCTTCCCCCAGCATCAATCCCACTAGTGCTGCACACCGAGAGCCTCGCAGCCCGGGACCTGGGAGTGAGACGGACCCGTTCCTCTGGTCCAACCGCAGATGATGGAGCCAGGAGGGGCCAGACACTCGCTAGGCATCCATCCAGCGGGGAGGAAGAGTGACATGGGCTCACTAGGGATGCTCTGGGTGTTGGGTGAGGTAGGGGTGGGCCTCAGCGTCAATGTGCGGACGGGGGGGGGGGGGGTGCAGCGACTCGGGCCCATGTGCCGGCCGGGGGGGGGGGTCTCAGCATCAGTGCTGACCCCTCCCTAAGAGCCTCCCTGCTCACCACAGCTCTGCCTCGCTGGGGTCTGATCCTGGGCTGGATCCTGACCTCACTCCCCTTGTCGGAGGGGCGATGGGAGCAGTCACGCTTACACTAGCTTCCCGCAGCATGCCAGAGGAAGGGGGAGCTCCCTTTCTTCCTGCAGTGGCTGGCGAGGGACAATGTGGGGGTTGAGCTCTTCCTGGCTGGAGCAGCCCCCAAAGCCTTCCCACGCTGGCAGCAGCGTCACACGTCCTCCTGGGCATGGACACGCTGATGCCGGGTCAGGTAGGAGGGGCAGATGAAGCCCTTTCCGCACTGAGCGCACCGGTAGGGCATGTCCCCCGAGTGGATGCGCCGGTGCTGAGCCAGGTGGTAGGGGTGGTTGAAGCTTTTCCCACACTCGGGGCACTGGTGGGGCTTCTCCCCAGTGTGCACCCTCTTGTGCAAGGCCAGGTGAGACGGGAACTCAAAGACCTTCCCACACTCCGGGCAGGGGTGGGCTTTCTCCTGGCGCTTGGCAGCCAGCTCCTGTTCCCGTGTGGGCCGGTTTGGAGGCCGCCTCACTCTTTGGTGAAGCTTTGTCTTGCCTCTCTTCACGTCCCGCAGCTCCTCCCTGCACCCCTGGCTCCTCTTGGGCTCTGCCCTGGTTTCGCTCTCCCTCCCGCCTGCGGTCACGTTCTTCTTCTGCTTCTGCGGTCCATGCAGCCTCTTTTGCAGCCGGCCCGGCTCAGGTCTCAGAGGACCCTTCTCCCCCAGTCTCCCTGGAAATGTCCGCGGCAGCTCCAGGTTGGCTGGCACCTCCTCAGGAGGCTGCTCCGCAGCTCGAATCAGCGTCCACGCACCTGCTGGGTAGGGAAGACAACCTGAAAATCAGTCCCTGTCCTACCGGCAGAGGCCAACATGGCTATTCCCTCTGGGCTGGGATGATCCCCAGAGCAGGGCTGGGCTTTAGCTCTTGTGTTTTCTTAAAAGGAATAAAAAGAGGCCTAAACTCCAGGACTTTGGGTCAGTGCACACGGCATGCACCATGGGAGCTAGGCATGGGGTGCTAGATAAGAATTGCCACTGACCGGGGCAGGCTGTGGGTCCATCTTGCCCAGCTCCTGTGTCACAGCGTGGCATGAAAGTAGATGCCGAAAGGGAGGGAGAATTGGGCCTGAGCAGGGTTTTCTCCACCGATCCTCTCTGACTTGCAGCCTTCAAGTCTAGGAAGTTGTGATTCACAGGCTATATCCCTAAGCCCCATGCTCAATAGGTACTGATGCCCCTTTCCTCCAAGGACACGTCCAATCCCTTGGTGAATCTGGCCAAACTCTCAGCTTCCACCATGTGTGGTGGCAACGAGCCCCACGTTTTAATTCCACGCTGGGTGAAAAAGAACTAATATGTGTTACTTTTAAACTTACTACCTGCTAGTTGCATGCTGGTTTTTGTCTACTGACAGTCCATAATGAATCCTTATTGACTTTCATTTCCCCATTTAGTATTTGGTAAACCCTTCTCAGGACACAAGGGCCCAGATGGAGCACACAGACAGACCCAGCTATGCTCACCCAGCTCACAGAGCCAGATGAGTTTGACACCCCTGCTCTAAGGGCTGAAACTAGTGGCTTGAAAGAAAGAGGATTGCTAAGGACTGGTCTATACCGAAGGCTGGCGGAGTGGGTCCACAGGCTAGATAGAGCCCCACATGCCATGGGAATTGGTCCCTGGGGGCCTGGCACTGCTTCTTCCCACTGGGATTGATCCCTGAGGGCCTGGTTTTTTCCCCTCCCAGCCCCTACACCAGGATGAGGCTGTGGAGCCCAGCGCCACCCCCTCCCAGGATCAGGTGCCTGATCCAGCATTCATCGTCTAAGTCTCCCCATGTCCAGAAATTTGGCAATAGGGGAGTGGTGCCATCGCTCCCAGCACCAAATTTCCAGAGCTGTGGGGAGCCCTATGGGCCAAATGACACGAAGCCACATGCTGGACCTGCCGGTCTATGCCACAGCACTTCTGGGTCATACGACTCCATGGTGTGAGCAGGGGTCCTAGGGGTAGCGACACTTAGGACCAGAAAGAAGGAAACTCCCGTGCAAACCACGAGGTGTTGATATCCTCCAGACCTTGGAAGTGGTTGAACCCCACCCATCCCAGGGAGTCATTTAGTACCTCCTAGATACTGATGTCATGCTTACTTTGCAACCGCAGGGCCAAAAGGTTGAACGCCACTGAGTGAATGAAGTCAGCACCTTGTGGCAGGAGCTCAGGGTACGTTGACAGGGCTCCACTTCCCCCATCGCTCTTGGTATTGAGCATTTCTGCGCGAGCGGAGAGATGGTGGGGGAGCGAGTGCCAGGACTCACCTGCGGACGGGCCCTCGGACCCTGAGCTTTCTCCACGGTCCTCATCTTCACAGACCCAGAGCTCCGCCTCCCCTCGCTGGATGCGGCAGATTAAGTCCGGGGTGAGACCTCGATACTCTGCGGATGCAGACAACAGGGTGGTTAAGATGGGTTCCTCTCCTTCCAGCGCCCAACTTGGGTTTGCTGGGGGTAATTCCCGCAAAGAAACGGCAATGGGTTTATTCTCAGGGAGGGTTTGCCAGGAGGATTGTTGGAAGTCAAGAGTCAATGACAGATGGATCATGGATGACTATGACATTTTATGGGAAAGAAAGGACTCCTATCAAAGAAGAAAAAGTTCCTATCAAAAGAAAGAAAGTTCCTATCAAAAGGGCACAGGAAAGGACGATTGGGCAAGAACTGTAAATATGCAGCTACAGCAACCTTTTCCTCCAAAAGGAGGGACCGTTGCAGGAGCAGATGTGAATGTAAATGCTGGTCAGTAAATACTGCGGTGCGTATGAGAGTCTATGGGAGTTACGAATACACACAAAAGAAGGGAGGGAGGAAGAGACGTGTTTTTACAGCACACAAAAGCCCATAACTTGGTATCGAGGGGCACGGTTCCCCGGAAAAAGAACAATTTTAGAATCACATCCAGAAGAGATGGCCATTTAATACAAGCACGTGGCACAATGACTCGATACAAAAATATAACCAAAGCAAAAGACTGAAACCAAGGCAGCCTAACACAGTGTCATACTTGCTGACAAGTAAGATAATATTATATTATTATTTTTATATGATTATAATGATGATGTAATTTTATTTTATTTTTTTTTACATAAAAAGGGAAGGAAGTATCTAACGGAAAGCCCGAGAAAGTCAACCAAGAGTCTGCTTATAATAATAAAAAGCTTGACATGGATACATGTTTGGATAAACCTGGGTTTGGCAGGATTCAATATTTACCTGTAAACGGTGATAACCGTTGATTTTTACACTCAGACCGACAAAAAAAATATTTCCGTCGTTAATACTCAACATTTATAGGAAGGGGATGTAAGAAAAATGAAGGCTGATGGAGTATGTGACAACAGGCGGAGCAGTGCTACGGGACCAGGTAACTCGCCACCTGGATAAGAGAGAGGAGGTCGACATTGTATACCTAGACCTCCAAAAGGCCTTTGATTTGGTATCCCATGATGTTCTCACAGGGAAAAATTGGAGGATTGTGGGTTTAACTGCTGTACTTACACTCTGAAACCAACTCTCTTAAGGAAAACCAGGTGAGAAACCTGGTGGGGAGGGGGCTGCGGGTGGGATGGAGGCTCAGCAAGGTATTGAAGAAAAGAAAGAAGACTTCACTAAGTGGCATTAAAGAGATTTGGAACAGGTCATTTAATGACAAGAGCTGTATAACGGGCAATAGCCAGAGAAGCAGCAGAGAGGACAGCGTTAAACTGGTTTCAATGCACGATGCATAAATAAATTCAATGACTTGGGTAATGATGTGCCAGCGAGATACCCAATGCTATTAGTGACAGGCAAGGAGGACCAGCATGTGATCAGAAACAACTTTTGCATGCCTGAGAGACGTATTTTGAGACTTCATTGAAAGGAGAATTTCTCAGGGAACATTTGCATCCATTGCCACTGTAAATGGGGCTGAAATGACACCTAGCAGTGCAGAGGAAACCAAGAGATGGGTAAGCACACAGCAAAAAATAGAGGTAAACAGCAGGGTCAGATCCCCAACCTGTGGAAGGCCCTGACGAAGGAGGAGATGGAGGGGAAGAGTGGCTACTGGGCTTAAGGTAAAACCAAAACCCTATACAAGATACTAGATGGATGGTTATGGTGCATCAATAAACCCTCTTGATCACGCGGCCTGGCAGGCGCTCCCAAGGTTATGAGGCCAGGAGGACAGTCACATTGACTGATGTCACTGGAAAAACACAACCTCAATGATCTGTACTGTGGGTCATAAGTAGGGTGACCATATGTCCCGGTTTAACTGGGACAGCCCTGGATTTCAGAGGCCAGTCCCGCCCGCGTGGCTGTTGTGAATTATAACGGGCGTCCTGGAAACGCAGGGGCACAGACTGCCTTGTAGGTGGGCACGCAGGCCTATTGGGCTGCCCTAAATGCCACCCCGTTCCTGCCAACTTGTGAGAGTGCGACGGGCGGCAGTTTCCCAGGTGTCCCAAATGTCCCAGATTTCCTTATGATCAGCCTTGATGCTTGCAAAGGGTACCCAGTGTACCTAGACATTTTTAGAAGAACAAGGAAAGAAAAGGGAAAGTCTCAGAGCCCAGGTCTCAAAGTAAAGACGGTGAAACCAGAATCTGTGGTCTGCAGAGACAAAGGTGGAAAGAAATATGGACACTTGGAGCGCCTCCTTGTTGAAAGTACTTGGCTTCTATCATGCCCTGTGCTCCCTGGTGCTGGCTGGGTGTCAGAGAGATACCCAGAAGGGCTCATATAGGAGTACCCCTTGGAGGCAGCAAAGGCATCGCTCCCAGAGGCAGAGAGTCCTGGCTGCACCGACAGCGAGACCAGATCTTCCAGTCCCCGCGCCCCTGGTTGTCTGTATTCAGGGGAGATGAGCCCCAGTGACTTTCTCTGCTCAGAGCTATAAGTACAGCAGCATGTCAGAGCCTGTGTGGACACTGCTCCCGCGAGACACACAGGGGACAACAGTGCTGATTCAAAGTTCACAATTTAAGGGAAGGGGAAAGTTAAGAGCAATAGGCTCAGCAGTGTGATCAGGGCTTCTAGGCATGTCATGGATGAACCCCCAAACCAAGTTGCCTTTGGGGTCCACCATAGCCCAAGCAGACAGGTAAGGGAAGGTGTGATGGGGTCTGATGAGGCATAGGAACCAGACACAAAATTATTACACATTTACTGTAAAAATGTGATGGCTTATTCCTTGTTTTGCCATGCCTTTCTTTGATGCAATTAACTGGTAAATCATGTCTCAAGAGTACCCTGCGGCATGCAGGGATATTCTCCCAAATCAGATGGACTCCTATGGTGTTTAGTCTCCGTGGGCGCATCTACACAAGATGCTAACTGTGCAGTAGCCTAATAACACTGCGCAAGAGCGTGCCAGGCAAAAACCATGCTAATACGCTATTGCAAAACGCCACTCAAAACCCGTGTACCGGCATTAGTGCACAGTAATGCAGTGGGGTCTTATTGTATGTCACTGAGGAAGCAGCTGTGGGATAATCTTGGTCGTTTGGATGTTTCCCGGAGGGTCCGAGACCCCAGCCGCCAGGGCTGGTCAGATCAGCAAGACTGCTTTTTTCAGAGCCGAGATGAGAGGACAAGCCAACGTGTTGCAGCATTAATCTCCATCAAGCAGGAACTAGTTTTCAGCTGAGACAGTGCCTCTTGCTGCTGGGAAGTGCAGAACCGCTGCTCCTTACCTGCTCCCAGGGACGGGTCTCGCTTGGTGAACCAGCTGGTGGAGCTTTCATCGGCCGATGAATCCCAGGTCTCCTCTGTGTCGGGGGAATCTGAGTCAGGGCAAAGGCTGGGGATTAGGTGAACAGAAACCAGCTAAAAGCCACAGAGAAAATCCATTCTCCCCCAAGACTTGCACCAACCCATCTCTACCAAGACGGCTCCCAGGAGCCACGAGAGGTTCAAGCTCCTCACTCCAGAGGCTCAACGACCAGGCAGACACCAAGATCAACGCCGCTCAGTCACGTTATGGGGGCCTGTCCTGCATCTGGCACATTACCTGGCTCCTGGTGGGATGCAGGCTCCTCTTTGGGGACATGAGGCAGCTCCTCCTGGGGCTCTGGGGATTCACCCTGTCCTGCCTCCTCCTGGGACACGCGAGCAGGGTGGGGCTGCGGCTGCACCACCCAGGAGTCAAGAGGTTCTTGCAATGCACCCGTGGGTGTCATGATGTCCGAGGCCACCTCCTCAACCTTCACACGAACCGTGACCTGGGGACAAGGAACATATGTCACAGCGGAGGCAGGACCTGGGAGAGAGGGGGTGGGAGTGAACATCCTCAGATGCCTGGAGAGCGGGGTGGCAAGACCCCAGATCTGCCACTGACTGGCTCAGACCCTAAGTCAGTCTTGCCCAGCCTCGTACATCCCACTGGGGCACAGAGCAGATGCTAACAGGGAGAGAGAACTGGGTCCGACCAGGGTTTTCCCCCTTGTTTCTCTCTAACTTACAGCCTTCGGTATTAGGGGCTAAAAAGGTCTGATTTGAAGGCCGTGGCTCTCACACCCATGCTCAATAGCTTCTCCACGAATGCATCCCTCGTTGCACCTGGCTACTCTCAGCTCTTAACAGATGTGGTGGCAATGAGCTCCACCCTTTCATAACAGCATCGCAGAATCACAGTTCTCCGATGCGGTCATTAAAGCGTGCACCTGTGGAGGTCACGTCGAGTCCAACCCCTGCCTGAAGCAGCATCACCCCTGTCCAAACTATCCCAGACATGCCCATCATATAAGACATGACACGGTACAGACATCGCACCCAAACCTCCCACAGGGAAAGCGGGAGGACCATGGCAGCCAAGGTCCTGCTGCTGCAAAGGTTAATAAGTGCTCCAGAGATCCCAGCTGCTGCAGCGGAAGGCAAACCCCCATCCAATCCACACCAACTGGACTGGGGGGGAAATCCCTTCCTGACCCCAAATTTGGCAGTCTGACCCTGAGTGGAGGTGCAAGACCCTCTAGCAGGACCCTTTGGTTTTGGTCCCAGCAGTCCAAAATCCCCTGCCAAAACAGACGGCGAAGGTTAAACGCTCTCACGTGGAAGGTCTCATCCTCCGGCTGCTGCAACTGAAACCCCTCGGCCAGGGTCACGGCCTCGGCACAGGTCTCCACGCCGCGCCCCCACTCCTGGCTCTGCATCTCCTGGGGCAGGATGGCCAGGAACTGCTCCAGCACCACTAGCTCCAGCATCTGCTCCTTGCTGCGGCGCTGGGGCTCCAGCCAGCGCTGGCACAGCTCCCGCAGGCGGCTGCACACCTCCCGCGGCCCCTCGCCCTCCTGGTAGTGGAAGCCGCGGAAGCGCCGGCGCCACATCTCCGGGCTGGGGGTGGCCGAGGGCAGCTTGGCGTCGGAGGCCTGCATCACCTCCTGCCACTGGATCTCCCAGCGTTGGACCGGCTCCTCCGGCGGCTCCTGCTTCACCTGCTGCGGCGCTGCCCGCCTCGGGGATGACCCACCGGTCCCGGCTTGCACGACGGGAGGCACTTTCCCTGCTGGGTCCTGCTCCTCCATCGGCACCGGGAAGGGGAAGCCCGGGCCTGGCACCGGCTCCAGCTCTGCAGCCATCTCCTCTGGGCTCGTGCTCGCTGGGTGTCAGGGCTCCTGGCTGCCTGCAAGAAGGGTGTTATCGTGTGATGGGCCCCTGGCTTGGCCCGCACCAAGGGGCCACGGGGGTCCTGCCCCAACACGGGGTCTGGGCCAGGCCCTGAGCCCCCCCAGCCCCACGTGCTGCTGGGGCCCCTCACTCCCAACCCGCAGCCCCCCATGGCTGGCTGTTCAGCCCGACCTGCACGGCTAGTCCCCGCGGGCGGCAGGAGGAGCGAGGCTGCGCGGCCCTTCCCGTCCCTCCTCTTCCTGCTCCCGCCCCCAGTAGCCCTCCCTCCTATGGCTGGATCCTTTAGAGCTGGGAGCTTAAAAAAATCCCTGAATTAAAAAATAAAAATCAAATAATCACATTATTTCTAAAAAGTCCCTTTCCCTGCAGCCCTCTGGCAGCTGCGCCCCCACCTGCACATGCCTGCCCCAAGGCTGCCCTGGCAGTGCCTGGGTTGGGGTGCTCGCTGCATGAGCTCCCCGGTGCTGGCTGCGGGGAAAGCAGAGTCTGTCCTACCCCATCCTCTTGTGGGCTGAGATCAAGTGGAGTCGCTGCACTGGTCTGGTACCCAAGAGATGGATGTGAATGGCACTGTGTAGCGGAGGGTGCACCCCTGTGCAATGAACTACGGGGAGGGGGGGCTCCCCTGTAATTCAAACCCTGGATTTGGGAGTATCTGAAGTCCCAGGCTGGAAAATCTAGGTGGGGAGGATACTTGCTGGCTGCAATGCCACATACGGTTGCGCTTCATCAAGAGGATTTAGAACAGATTTGGCTAATTTGACCTGAAATACAAAAAAAGGTCCAAAACCCCGCAACTCTATACTATGCCAGCTGGTCTGCTCTTTTGTGGCTGTTCCTCTTCCTGCCTTGGAGCCACCTCTCCCTGCCCTTCTCCCCTGCTAGCTTCACTCCCCACCTGGCCAGGCGACGCTTTTGGCCCGGGAGATGCAGTCCGGTCTGTTTGGTGCGCAGTTGCCGACAGGCCCAGGTGCTGCCGGCTGAGCCCAGGAAGGAGCTAGGAGCCTCCTTCTGTTCTTTCTAGACCTAGACCCAGTGTAGGGACAGCGGGGAGGAAGCGAGGGTGGAGCTGCAGCAGGATATGAGGTTGCTGCTGCATGCATGAGGCCTCTCCCACCTCCCAGCTCCAGTTCGGGCACCAGCAGCAGGAGGAGCAGGACCCCAGTGCAGCCCCTGGTCTGGGCAGCTGCTGCACTTGGAGCTGGGCCTGGCAGGTGCATGCAATGGGGCTCAGGTGTGTGCAATGGGGCTCCTTCCCCCAGAGCAAGGAGGGGTGGTAGGGGAAGTGACTGCAGGGAAGGGGAGTGCCAATACAGAGCGGAGAGCGGCTGGCTGCAGAGAGTGAGGGGCTGTGGGTTGGGCAGGGATGGGGGAGGGCAGGGGAGCTGCGGGTTGGGAGGGAAGTGCATCACGGGGCCAGAGTGGGGGGCATCGGCAGCGTGAGCCAGGAGTGAGGGGCTTGGGGAGGGTGGGCAGAGAGTCAAGGGGGGTCTGCTGGTGCCAGGTGTAGCAGGGACAGGGGCACAGCAGTGCCAGGGGTCCTGGCTCTCCCATCGCATGATCAAATCCATGCGGTCTCTTTCCTGCAGAGGCCCCACAGGCGAGCAGCTGGACAGCAAGAGCTGCGGCAAGATCTCCACTGGCAGAGACCATGGCTGCCAAGCCGGGGTCAGCACCAGCTCCAAGCCCCCCCTTTCCAGCACTGGCACCAGCTCCAGGCAATGAGCACCCCATCCCGGAGACTTGGCGCCGGGGCTTCCTCTACCAGGTGGCCGAGGGGCCGCGGGAGGCTCACAGCTGTGCCAGCGCTGGCTGGAGCTGCAGCACCGCAGCAGATGCTGGAGCTGGTGGTGCTGGAGCAGTTCCTGGCCGTCCTGTCCCGGGAGATGCGGAGCTGAGAGTGGGGGCGCGGCGTGCAGACCTGCGCCGAGACGGTGGCCCTGGCCGGGGGGGTTTGAGCTGGGGCCAGTGGAAGATGAGACACTCCAGGTGACAGCGTTTCTCCCCGACATCAATGCTGCCTCCCCATCTCCACGTGTTTGGGGATGTTCCCTCCCACTCCCATCTCTCCTAGCTCCCAGAGACTGTGGTTGTCTTGTCCCCAGGTCACAGTGCGCGTGAAGGTCCAAGACGTGGCCTCGGACAAGATGGCAAGTGCTGGGGCATTATGGGACCCTCTCAACTCCTGGCTGGAGCAGCTGCAGCCGTATCCTGAGCACCTGCCCCAGGAGGAGGCAGGATGGGGTGAAGCCCCAGGGCTCCTGAATGAGCCACGTCATGTCCCCAAAGACAAACTCTGGCCATTGCAGGGCTCAGGTACCGTGCTGAAGAGGTAGAGGTCTGAGCAGGGTGCTTGCCCCTGCTTCTCTCTCCCTTGCAGCCTCTGGCATGTTAGGTCCGGGAAGGTCTGACTCAGAGGCTGTGCCCCTTGTGCCCATTGCACAGCTATGGTCCAACAAAGCTCCCATCCTGCTGTGGGAGCAGCAGGCAGATGAAAGATCCTTTATCCTGGTTGGGCTTTGTCACGCTGCTGGCCTCAGTCATCACTTTGCTGCCCCATCCCTGCTCTTGTGCCTGGTGGGAGTCCTCAGTGCCCAAGAACAGGCTGGGGCAGGTGTTGTCCCCAATTAATTTTGGCCCTAGGTTTCTGTCCTGCTGCTCACACCATCTTCCCCTGGACCCAGCAGTGCTGTGATGTGAAGTGGTCCCTAGAGAGACACATTTCTTCCTTCCAGCCAATACTCCCCATGACAAAGAGCTCTTTATATCCTATCCCAACACAAAAGTCTCACAGGTCTCCCCCAGAGGGGCCTGAAACATGAAGAAACCGGTTTTGAAATACACCAAGCAGGGAAACGCGAGAGTGGCACACCGACCTACCCATTGTACCCAGCACTTGGGGTCCTGATGGTGGGTGGGTGAACAAGATTTTGCCCTGAAGGAAACAAGTATCAAGGCCCCACTTTGCCATGAGTCCCATCCCAGCACTAGGGAACAGCAGTGTTTGCAAGGTGGGAACTCATTGCCGGGCTCCTTTCTCCACTCGGCAGGAGTCTGGATGCTAAACAGAGAGGAGGAGCAGCCTTTGGTGGAAATGTCGGCCAACTAGGAGCTCCCAGGGCAATTAGTTGGGAAGGACGCCCGAAGACCTGAGCAGGATCAAGTGTGCAAGAGGCTGCACCAACACAAAGGGAGAACATGGCTTCAGCCACCCCTCCCAGCTCCCCCAGCACCAGCCCATCCACTCCGGGGAGAAGCGATACCAGTGCCCGGGATGCGGGAAGGGTTTCACCTGCTCCTCCTACCTGGCCCGGCATCAGCGCGTCCACACACAGGGACAACAGTAACACTTCTGTCAGCATAGGAAGGGTTCAGGTGTTCCTGCAGTCCACAGTTGTTCCTCGATTCAAGGATGATCTCGACCGTGGCTCACTGATGGGTCTCAAGGTGCTGATGCTGTGTACACACATTCAGATAATATGGAAGAGTTCTCCCAGGTTTGTTCTCCTGGTAGAAAAACTTACCCAGAGGCACACGTGCTGACGTTTGAGTGCTGAGGCCCTAAAGAGGAGAGAGCTTGCAGTGCTGACACTGTGCAGCCAGGGTGGGGGGCCTGTGCCTATCGGGGCATCTCATTCTCTGCCCATGCCCAGTGTTGACCTCCAGTTGTTTGCTGCCCTTCTCGTCGCCCTATCTGCCTGGCGTGGCAGTAGCTGCGAAGATACCCCCACTGAAGGCAGTGTGCAAGGTGAGGAACACGGCATGGCTTCATGAAATGGCCGATGAACATGCCTGTTATTTCCAGGAGACTCTGGAGGTGGCTCAGGGGACTCCGTTTTGTTTCTCACCCTCTCGGAGGACGATATCTGAGGCTGTTGGGAATCACTAAGGCAGAGACAGCAGCCACCAGAACAACGCTATGTACCGGAAAGACGTTTATTTAATTTTTTAAAAAATCACGGGTGTTTTCTACGTTTCCTGTGAACAATACAGATCTCCACACCCCGACTGTGGCTCCCTCGTCGTCTCGCCTGTGAGCCTGTCGTAGCTCTGCGCAGCATCCTGATCACCCAGCTCTGCCTCCCACCACCCGGGATCTCCCAAGGATTGATCCTTCCCCCACACTCACCACCGCATCCTTCTGCATCCTGCCCCTGCTTGCATCGTGGGGCAGAAACCTGGGGTGCTTCCTCAGCACCGGCTTTCTTCTCTTTTCCTTTGCATGTCCCTTCGCCCTTGCCCAGCTCACTCCTCCTCTCCTTCCCATCCCCTGCCCATAGTAGACCCCGATACCCTGGTGCAGCTGGCCAGCCCCAGGAGATCGGCCTTTGCCTCCTGGCCCATCTAGCATCCCTGGGACCTCTCTAGCGGTCCCCCAGGCTGTGCTGCCTCCTAAGCAGTTGCACAGAGCTATTGGCCCAGATTGGGTCACCGCAAAATAATAAAATACTCAACCCTTGCATGAAGCATCTTCCACAGCCTCCTAACTCCCCATCTGTGCCTTGAGGCAAGACTCCTCCCAGCCAGCAGTCTGGCTCAACTTGTTTGCAAAGCAAAATCAACTCCAATTCCTCTGAGGTGCCTTTTCCCCAAGCCTTCCCTTCAACCCTGCTGCCTGCCCCAGCTGCAGCCCTCCTGGGCTTGCTCACAGCCCATCACACACCATCATAAGAATGCAAATGCCACATTTGGTCAGACCCATCTACTGCAATACATAGTCCCTGACAGAGGCAAGCAGTAGCTGCTTTATAGGGAGGCGGTATGAATGGGGCATGGCTAAGGTGATCCATCCCGTTATACCCTTTCCAGCACCAGCCAGCATTGGTTTGGGGATGTCAGAGGAGACATACCTGACTTGTACTGGGCACGTCTACACGTGTGCATTTACTGTGCAGTAGCCAAAATTACTGCACAGTATGGGTGTGCGTCTACACATGCACACCCATACTGCTCAGTAAATATGGCAACTTATGCCGATTTGGGCATAAATTTGATACCTGCATCAAATGTACACCCAATCAGTTACTGTGCAGCAATGCATGTGTAGATGGCTTACTGTGCAGTAACACTGTGCGTGGGCTGACTTGGGACTAACTTTAATCCCAAGTCAGTCTACACACAGTGCTAATGTGTTTTAACACCTGCACATGTGGATGCCAGCCTATTCCCACTTACTGCGCAGTAACTAAGCCAGTGTAACTGCCCGTGTAGACGTGCCCACCGAATAGCTCCCCATAGATCCGTCCTCACGAGAATATCTCCCTCCATTTTGATCCTGGCTATTCTCTGCCCCAACAAGTTTCACAAGTGAACTGTATAGGAACAGTCCAGCTGTCAGGGGCCTTCTTCATTGTGTCTACTCCCCTGCTGTTGTAAGTAACCGTGGCACAATCTTATGCACAATCCCCTCAAGCTCCAAGTGCAAGGTCTTGCCCACCTGGGGGTCCCTGGGCTCAATGGGGGCGCAACAGCCTTCTGCCTGCGCGTCTCCCTCCGGAGCCGGGGACAAACTGCGGCTAAGCCATCGGCAGACCCTTTTTAAACTGCATGCATGCGCAGAAGGGCTCGCCGATGGCGCAGCGCTGCTCTAGGGGCTGGGGGGGTCCCTGCCCTGTGGAAGAAGGGACAGGTGAGTGCCCCACCCTGCCTGTCTCACATGCTGGCGGGACTGGTCGTGCAGCTTCCTGGGGGCTGGGCCAAGTAGGAGCCGAGGGGATGGGGGGGCACATGTCCCTCCTCAGCTCTGACTCAGCTGCCCCGCAGCTAACTGGGTCGGAGTCCCTCCCTCCCTGCCGTGGGCCCCACCTACCTCTGGCTGTGCTGGAGGTCCAGGTCGGAGTCCCACTGGGGGGGTCCTGGGGGTCCCTGGGCTCAACGGGGGCACAACAGGCTTCCGCCTGCGCGTCTCCCTCCGGAGCTGGGGACAAATTGCAGTTAAGCCATTGGTGGGCCCTTTTTAAACTGAGGAGGAGACAAAATCTCCAAAGATGGAGAGTCCACCACCCCTTTTGGTAACCTGTGCCAGAGCTTTACTGCCCTTCTAGTGAGGGGCCCACAACTGGACACAGAGCTCCAGATGTGGCCTCCCCAGTGCCAAATGAAGGGGAAGAATCAATTCCTTTGATCTGCTGGCAATGCTCGTACCAATGCAGCCCAGGATGCCGTTAGCTTTCTTTGCAACAAGGGCACACTGCTGGCTTCAATTCAGCTTCTTGCCCACTGTAACCCCAGGTCCTTTTCTGCAGAGCTGCTGCTTAGCCAGCCAATCCCCAGCCTGTACCAGCGTATGGGACTTTGCACTTGTCCTTAATGAACTTCATGGGATTTCTTTTGGTTCAATCCTCCAATTTATCTAGGACTCTCTGCATCCTAGCCCTACCCTCCGGCATATCTACTGCTCCCCCCAGCTTGGTGTCATCTGCAAACTTGCTGAGGGTGTGCTCCATGCTATTTTCCACGCTGTTGATGAAGATACTGAACCAAGCCAGCTCCAGGAAGTCCTACTTGTTTTGCTTCCATCTTAAACTGAATCATACATCCCTAAACCCCTAGCATTTTAGTAAAGTTTCAAGTTTAAACTGAAGAAAACCAGATGTTGTTCCATATGTGATGAGGCACCTCGCTGTCTACAACCCCCTTTGCATCCTAGATCTGCTCATGGGTCTGGGAGAGCACCAAGCCGCACCAAGAGGCGAGGACAGGGACATCTCAGGACTCAATTTCCATGTTTTTCTTTAACAAAAATCTAGTTTCTTTTATTGAACCATGAAAACCGTAAGCATTTTCCCAGCAGGGCATCTTGCCTGTTTGTGCTGTTTGGTTTTTGAAAAGGCTTCTGGCCACAGGGCTGGGGTTGCACCTGAATAGCAGGGAACCGATGAACGTGCCAACCAGGCAATAGCTTCAACAGCGACTGTGGATGGAGAAGAGGGGAGATATCCCATGTCCTGATCCCTGAGCCCTCCATGCATCCCTGGAAGCTGCACCATGGATGGAGGGCAGGGGTATCACAGCTTGCCTCAGACAGCTGTATGGGTGGCCAGATCCACGCCATGTCATGAACCTCCCAGCACAACTGCCCTGTCCATGGGATCTTCCAGGAGGAGGATGGAGGGGCTGCTTTTGCCTAGGACTGGGGCAGAAGCCTTGCACGTTGGGTGCGGGGGGGTCTCTTGCTCTCTTGTAGGGGCCAGGTGTGTTAGAGGGGAAGAGATGGAGCTCTGGGCTCACTCAGGCCCTGAAGGTTTGACATGATGGCAGCCCCATGCTCCCCAAGCACTGCCGTCTTAATATCCCTGTTGTTCTCTGCCCTCAGGGGAGATCATGGCCACATGCACCCTGGACCACATCTTTTCCTTTTGTCCCCAGTTGCCTGGCTCCAGAAAACCCTCGCCCGTGCTGGCCACCGCTCTATGCCCCTCAGCCATGGCATTGGGATCTCCATCCTGCCCCCTCCTGCCTCCAGCGGCACTGATGGGCTGCCCTTACTCCTTCCTGCAGGAGGCTGGGTAGCCACCCTGCCACCCCTCTGTTGCTGGCCTGAGGTTGGATCCAGGTGCATGCCTCCTGGGAAAGCGGGGTGGAGGTCTCAAGAAAATGGTGGGGTTAGATCCTGTGGCCCTAGAGGAAGGTACCAACAATCCTCTGGGCTTTCAGCTTGTCCCCCGAGGAGCTACATGGCACCCTGTTATAAGTGCATCTTCAGCCTCGGGCTCCCCGAAGTGGGTTGATAACTTGAGGCAGCATCCACCTTCCTTGCATTGGCCATGTCCCCTCACCACAGCTCCCGACAGAGGCCTCTGCTAATGGGTGCCAGGTGTGTGGCGCTTATGGAAGAGTACCAGAGACCTCCATCATCTCCTCTTTACTTTGGCATCTTGTCCTCAGCACCTCTCGCATGCCATCTGTGCCGCAGCCTGCCGGCCTGGCCGTGGACGGTGGTCACGCCGAGAGCTGGCTCTCCTCCCAGCTACAGGGGTGTAGGCTAGAAGCAGAAGGAAGCAAACAGGCAGCCTTTGTGAAATGCAACCACCTTTCCTGATAAGATGGGGAATAAGCCCACAAGTTTCATCCTGACACTCTCTTTGCACCATCAGAAGCTTGGAAGAGGAAGTCTGGGACCTCCCTCTGATCCTGCCGTGGCCCAGGAACCAAGCCAGGTTGTGCCCCCCCAGCTCTTTGCATGGTCAGCTCCCCTAGGAACATCCTCAGACTCCCCATGACACTGCTACCTTCAAGGGAGGGCTGCCTCCTGACAGAACGGGGCATGGACGTGAACCTCTCCATGGCCCATCTCCTCCCAGGTAAGCACAGGGACTGCCAGCTTGTTCCTTCTCCTTGAGGGAGTCTCACTGCATCGCCAGCAGGAGCTGTCTACATGGACAAGGGGCATCCAAGAACAGCCTTTTAGCTTCTGCAAGATGACTTGCAGAAGCAAGTCATCTTGCTTCTGCAAGGAAGGGAATCACCCTTCCTTGCAGAGATTCTGCAAGGGAATCACCAGCTCACAGGGGTCGGGGGAGAAGCTAGGCATCCCTTTGAATGGGAGGCAAATGCTTAAAAGCTACCTCAACTTGCATGTGCAGCCACCTCATTCCTGAAGACCTGGAGCTGATGAATGTGGCTCTTGCCTGGTGGGGGCCTAGTCGTAGGATCTCCACGCCAACCTTGGGCACACCCATGCCGTGACCTTCCACCACCACACTTGCTTGGCATTGGTGGGTGAACACTGGATGATCTTCCCATCCTACATCCTCTTTCCACCCGGAGTGGGAACAGCAATATAAACTCATAGAAAATGAGGGTTGGAAGGGACCTCAGGTCATCTAGTACAACCCACTGCTCAAAGCAGGACCATCCCCAACTAGATCATCTGCTATCACTACCTGGCCACCTCGATCAAGTGCTGGGATTGAAGAACGCCACACAGAAACTAGGTTGGGATGCCCAAAAAAGGTGCACAACTAACCCATCAGTGAGGGGGTCTGAAGTGCCTGGGACCCGATTCACGAACAGGTTTTGAACATCGGTTCCTCCTCCGGCTCCTGCAATGCCCCGGCAGCAGTGGGGTCCCTGAGGCTCTCCGGCTCCTCCTGCTCTTTGGCATAGTCTGCTGTTCTGCATCTGTTCTCGCCCATCGGGCATCCAAGTTATTGCTGGTATGCACAGCACGGCTGTCACTGAGGATGCGGGCCAACTCCCTGTAAAAGGGCATGGTATATCGGGAGCCCCCGCCGCTCCGGTTCCTGTCCCGGACCTTCTTATAGCAGTGCTGCATCCACTTCGTTTTGGTGCGGCACTGCTCCCAGTCCCGGTGGTGGCCCCGTGCGGTCATTTCCAGGGCAATCTGCTGGAAGACCTCCTTGTTGCGGTGGCTCTTGCGCAGGGCTTGCTGGTTCTCCTCCCTGCCCCAGATGGCCAGGAGGTCCCTCGTCTCCACCTGCGTCCAATTAGCAGATCGGCTGTAAATGGTGGAGGGGGACGGAGCTGGTTCCAACACTGTGCCTGTGTTATAAAAACATAAGAAATGCCAGAGCGGGTCAGATCAATGGTCCCTCTCCCCCAGGATCCTCTCTCTGACAGTGGCAGCATGAATGCTTTAGAGGGAGAGCAGATGAATAGGGTATAGCTATTATACCCTCCCCAGCATCCATCATTGTTGGTTGAGAAAATCCAGAGGAGACATCCATTTAACAGCTATCCATGGATCCATCACCCAGGAAATTGGGTACAGCCAGCAGAGCAGGCTGAGATAATGGAGGACTGCATACAAGCAGGAAATTTATAGCTATTCATTTTGCCAAGGAAAACTCTAACCCAAGTGATCTCTTGCTGGTTCAAAGTGACAGAATTGCCGGATAAAGTGGCATTTCTCCCCCTAGAAGAATAATGCCTGCCCTTACCCCCTGAAGCGAAGGGAAAGGCTCCTGGGACCGGGGAAACATCCTGGTTCCTGTTGGGGAATGGGGATTTGGATAATTTGGGGGAGAAAACAGGACACAAAAGCAGCTGTGGGGGCGGGGGGAAATGCCCTGACTTATTTTTCCCCCAACTTCCTCCTGAAACTTTCTAGGCTTGGGGCTGGGTAGGAGGTAATGGCCCTGGTTTCTCATGCCCTTGGCTGCAATCATTCCTACAACTCCTGTTGCCTTGAAAAATGGGTGAGGAGTCTGGTCCATGGGGGGAGGTTTGTTCTTGGCAAGCCAGTAACAGGAGATGCCGTCCTCAGAGATGCGATAAGGGAGGCATGAACTTCGGGAGCCCTGTAGTGAGGAGGTGTGAAGTGCTCCGTTACCTGGGGCTGGTGCCTGTAATTTGACTGGAAAATGCTAGGGGAGCATCAGGGAGTGAATGCACAGCAATTATCACCATGACCCCTGGGCTTTGTCCTCAAAAGCATGGCTTAATCCTGCCCCCAGGCAGCACACCATATTATTTAACCAACTTTAGAGCAGAGATGTGGGGTGAGGGCACTGCTGGATGAACACATTGAGTTGCCCCCTACCTATTCCTGGGTGACAGGTCCATCAATGTGCTGGGGAACCCACTGTATGGTCACCACCCAACCCGTGAGCACAGCAGGCCCTGATCCACCTGACAGCATCACCCCTCTACCCCCGAGTCAAAACCTGCTGGGGTGGGCATCAGTATTATATGACCATGCAGTGCCGATCTAGAAGTGCCAGAGGACAATTTGCGCGTTTTGTTTCATTGCTGTGGTGCTGGCATGAGCCTGCATTAGCATGTGGAGGCTTACCAACGTCTGTGGTGGCCTGAGAGCTGGGTGCAGTCCTCTCACCACGAGGACCAGGAAGTATTGGTAGGGGGAGCTGGCCTGGTGGCATGGGCTGAGAGGTGCCCATCAAGGAAGGAGAAAGCAGCATTTTTGGTACATATGTGGGGAAGGAGGTCTCCAGGTTGGGAACGAGGCTGTGATCTTCCGGGGTTGAGGGCCGTGAGGGGAAAGGGACCATTTTTGGAGAAATCTGTGATTTGGATGGTGTAGTGTCATCATCTAGGTCTTGTGGCTCAACTAGGGTGTCATTAGAGTTCTCCCCAGGGCTCTGCTCTTCTGCGTCTTGGACCTGGTTCAGGAGCAGATCCTGGGATATCGATTCCTCCTCTAGCTCCCACCAAGCAGTGGCTGCAGTGGGGTCTCCTAGGCCATCCTGCTCTTCAGGGGCAGCTTCCAGCACTGGGCCTGTCTTCCGACACCTGGTGGCAAAGGTGTTGCTGGAATGCATGCCGCGGTCCTCACTGAGGATGTCGGCCAGCTCCCTGTGAAAGGGCATGGTGTGCCCGGTGGCCCCACCACTGCAGTCCTTCTTATAGCAGTGCTGCATCCACTTCGTTTTGGTGCGGCACTGCTCCCAGTCCCGGTGGTGGCCCCGTGCAGTCATCTCCGCGGCGATCTGCTGGAAGACCTCCTTGTTGCGGTGGCTCTTGCGCAGGGCTTGCTGGTTCTCCTCCCGGCCCCAGATGGCCAGGAGGTCCTTCGTCTCCTCGTGCGTCCAGTTAGCAGACCGGCTGTAGGTGGTGGAGGGGGACGGAGCTGGTTCTGACATTGTACCTGTGTCATGAGAAAAAAGTGCCAGACTGGGTCAGATCAACAGTCCATCTCCCCCAGTATCCTCTCTCCAACAGTGGCAGCAGTGGATGTTTTGGAGGGAGAGCAGATCAACAGCGTATAGAGCAATCTATCCCCTCTTATACCCTCCCTGGCATAGGCGAGGTGTAAGTGCTGAAAGTGCGGGGGGCACAACTCTGCCCGGCAGCAGCGGTGGCGGCACATTGGTCGAGCCAGGCTGCAGCCTCATATCCCGCTGTTGATGCAGAAACCACAGTGCTACTGCTGCCAGGCCCTGGCTCTGGCCAGGCTGCAGCCCCATGCCCCGCTGTTGGCACAGAAATCTGGGGGGGGGGGCACATGCCCCTCCAACACATCGCCTATGCTCCCTGACACCGACAATCATTAACGTGGAGCTGGCAGAGGATACATCCCTTGACTGTTCAGTTTAAAAAGCTATTAATGGATATATCAGCGAGGAAACTGTCTCGTCCCTTTTTGAAACCGGTCGTTCAATCTGCCTCTGGCACCTGCTATCGTAATTGATTCCAAAGGTCGACTACACGCTGCATGAATAATGACTTCCTCCCTTTCAATTTATACTGGTTTCCTGCTCATTTCAGTGGGTGCCCCCTAGTTCTCATAGTCTGAACAACAGATCCCTGCTCACTTAGGCTGTCAAGTGTTCGGTTTGGTTCTTGCTGTGGGTGAGATGCAGAGCAGACTTCCCTTACAAATATTAAGATCCAGTCATCCACCTGATGCGGCATCAGGTAAGTGCAGGATTTCCTAGCTGTGCAGGTCTTGCAACAGAAGGCAAACGAGGCAAGTGGCAAAGGGAGACAGCCCTTCAGCACCGAGGGCTTGGCCTGGCTGGCCCTTGGGCTGCGCTGGGCGTAGTTACCTCCGTGCTTGGATTGGGTCCTGGAATCACAGAAAAGTATCTGGAAGGGACCGTAGGAGGTCACATAGTTCATTCCCCTGCCTGAGACAGGATCATGCCTCTCTCAAACATCTTGAGCAAGTCCTTTTCTAACTTCTTACTAAACTACACAGGTGCCCATTGCCAAACCACCAAGCAGAGCACCCTAGAGCACTGCAGGGAAACCAGGAAGAACAATGGTGGTGAATGTCCTACTGCTGCAAGGGCTATTAAAACACACCCAAGAGATCCAAGAGCAGGGCCCTGTTCCCAGCTATGGAGGAAAGCAGACCTGCACAGTCTGTACCAATCTGACCAGTGGTAAAATCCCTTCCCAAATATAATGCTAATATAATAAAAGGCTGAGTCTGTGTGTCTGTCTGTCCATAACGCTTTTGCCCAACTGCACACGCGCTGCCAAGAGGGTGGGCAGCGATGGGCTGCACGGGCCCCAGTTTGCACCACTGCCAGGGAAGCGTGTGGTGGTGGTGAGCACGCCCCGGCCACCTGAAAAGCATGGCTGCCTGACCCTCCCTGCCTGTCTGCACTGGCCAGGGGGTCAGATTGTCTAACAAGGGACATCCAGCTTTTTGTCCCAGTAGGAGCACTGGCACAGCCCAGTCAAAATTTTTAGCTTTGGCTACAGCCGACCCCAATGCTACTAAGGAAGCCAACCCACCCCTTCTCTTGCCCTTGGTGAAAGTCATTCCCACAACTCCTGTTGCCTGGCAGATGGGTCTGGCATTGGGATGAGGTTGTAAGGAGCAGAGATTTCTTCTTAGCAACCTAGTTAGGGATACCACCCTAGCAGGGCACTTATTTATTACAAAGTGCCCCATTAGATGCCTATATGTGTCCTTGGATGCCAGGGGAACACCAGGGAGTAAATGCACAGAAATCATCACCGTGGCTGCTGTACTCTGTTCCCTTGAGGACACGGTTCATTCACTCTCCCAACCAGGACAGCATATTCTGGATCAGTTTTCTGGATTAAGATTTAGGGGCAGTGTGGGGGAAGGGGCAGGTTGGATGGCCACCCATGAGTTGGACCTTATAGGTACAGGAGAAATGGCGGGGGAGGAAGATCTGGTGGAAGGGGTGAGGAAGGACTCAACCTGTTGTCACCACCTGATACTTCAGCCACCTGCTAGCGCCACCCACCCCACTCAACAGCACCCAAGTCGAAGCCAGGCCTGGTGTCCCGAGGAGATGGGGTTACAGTGTCAGCAGCAAGCAGTGCCCGTCTAGCAGGGGTATTGGCCCTGCTCAGATGGGCATGCCAATGGGTATTCCTCTATCCCACTGGCATGATAATGTGTCTGCAGATAAGCGTGGAGCCTTACCCGTGTCCGTGCTGGCCAGGGGGTCAGATACGCCTCCTAGACCCAGTGGTGAGGGGACTCTGGGTGTGCACAGCTGGCTCGGTGACACGGGCTGCACGGTGCCAGGGGAAGGAGCCCAAAGCAACCTCGTCACAGATGGGGAAAAGGGGGACCCTGGGTCACCAGCTTCACTGTGATCCTCTGGGGTTGACAGCAGCGGAGGGACAGGGACCATTCCTGAAGCCATCGATGACCTCGACAGCGCAGCATCGTCGTCCACATCTCGCGTCTCTACCACGGTATCGGTAGAGTTGTCCTGCTCCTCCGAATCTAGGAAATGGCTGGAGAACAGCTCCTGAGACATCGATTCCTCCTCTTGCTCCCACCACGTGCTGGCTGCAGCAGGGTCCCCGAAGCCATCCTGCTCTTTGGGGGCAGCTTCCAGGCCTTTGTGCATCTTCACACACCTGGTGGCAAAGGTGTTGCTGGAATGCACGCCGCGGTCACCACTGAGGATGCGGACCAACTCCCTGTAAAAGGGCATGGTATATCGGGGGCCCCCGCCGCTCCGGTTCTTGTCCCGGACCTTCTTATAGCAGTGCTGCATCCACTTCGTTTTGGTGCGGCACTGCTCCCAGTCCCGGTGGTGGCCCTGCGCGGTCATCTCTGCGGCGATCCGCTGGAAGACCTCCTTGTTGCGGTGGCTCTTGCGGAGGGCTTGCTGGTTCTCCTCCTTGCCCCAGATGGCCAGGAGGTCCCTCGTCTCCTCATGTGTCCAATTAGCAGACCGGCTGTAGGTGGTGGAGGGGGAAGAAGCAGGCTCTGACTGTGTGCCTGTGTCAGAAGAAGAAAAGAAGTGCCAGATTGGGTCATCTTCCCCAGTATCCCCTCTCTGACGGCAGATGAACACGGTATATGTAAAACAGTCTATCCCCTCTCGTATCCTCCCCAGCATCCACCTTTAATCCAGAGCTGACATCCCTGCCTGTGCTGTTTAAATAGTTATTAATGGATCTATCACTCAGGAAATAGATTTGCCCCTTTTTGAAGCTGGCCGTTCAATCTGCCTCTACCACCTCCTGTCATAATCTGTGCCTCCTGGCCCATGTTGGGGGAATGGAGAAGATATGGGGTAGAAAACCAGGCACAACAGCAGCTGCGGGTTAATGCCCTTGACTTTTTTTCCTGACTTCCTCTAGAAACTTTCTGGGCTGGAGTCCCTGGGTCAGGGCAGGAGGTAATGGCCCTGGTTTCTCATGTCCTTGGCTGCAGTCATTCCCACAACTCCTGTTGCACTGCAGATGGGTGAGGAGTCTGGCGGTGGGGTGGGGTTAGGGGAGCAGAAGTTTTCTTTTGCAAGACAATGTGGCCCTCAGTGGCATTAACCGAGGAGGCCGCTAGCATTCGAGGTCCGTAGGGAGGAGATGTGACGTGCGCCACTATCTGGGGCAGGTGCCTGTAAACTGCCTTGGAAAACCCAGAGGAGCACCAGGGAGCAGATGCACAGCCGGTATCACCACGGCCACTGCGCTTCGTCCCCAAGGGCATGGCTTGATGGTGTGCCACCACCCAGCATACTATGCTGTGAAACCATCTTTGGGGGAGGTGTGGGGCAGGGAAATGGCAGGGTGGGACGTGCATGAGATGACCCTTATAGGCATGGGAGAAATAGTAGCGGGGCATAAAAAAACATGGTGGTGGACCCATTTATCATCACTCAACCCTGCAGTCCTCAGGGAACGGCTACAGCCACAACCCTGGGGCAACCTCACGGGTGTTGTTCAGTTGCCCCGGGGCTGGCATGTGCCTGCGGTAGAAGATGGAGACTTACCAGTGTCCACGGTGGTCTGGGAACTGGTCGTGTTCCTCTTGCTGGTGAGACCAGGAGGCGTGGGCACGGGAAGCTGGCTTGGTAGCACGGGCTGCAAAGTGTCCCTTGAGGAAGGAGAATGGAGCATCTTAGGCCCATGGATGGGAAAGGACATCTCCACATCAGCAATTTCACTAGGATCATCCAGGGTTGAAGGCAGTGTTGGGGAAGAAACCATTTCTGAGGTCAGCTGAGACTGTGATGGTGCGGCATCATCACCCTCATCCGGTGGCTTGACTGTGCTGTCACTGGAGCTCTCCTCCATCTCCTCTTCCCCCGTTTCTTGCACCTGGTTTGTAAAGAGTTCCTGGGACATCGATTCCTCGTCAAGCTCCCACCACGTCCTGGCTGCAGCAGGCTCTCCCAAGCCCTCCTGCCCTGCATGCTCTTCAGGGGCAGTTTCCAGAGCTGTGCCCACCCTCAACCAAAAAGGGTCAAAGGTCTTCCCTGAACGGACACCCTTGAGGATGCGGGCCAGCTCCTTGTAAAAGGGCATGGTATATCGGGTGCCCCCACAGCTCCGGTTCCTGTCCCGGACCTTCTTATAGCAGTGCTGCATCCACTTCGTTTTGGTGCGGCACTGCTCCCAGTCCCGGTGATGACCCCGTACGGTCATCTCCGCGGCGATCCGCTGGAAGACCTCCTTGTTGCGGTGGCTCTTGCAGAGGGCCTGCTGGTTCTCCTCCTTGCCCCAGATGGCCAGGAGGTCCTTCGTTTCCTCATGCGTCCAGTTAGCAGACCGGCTGTAGGTGGCAGAGGGGGAAGGAGCTGGTTCTGATATTGAGCCTGTGTCAGAAGAACATAAGAGGTGCCAGAGAGGGTCAGATCAATGGTCCGTCTCCCCCAGGATCCTTTCTCTTGGCCAATGTGGATGCTTTAGAGGAAGAGCAGATGAACAGGGTATATCTAGAGCGCTCTGTCCCCTCTCGTACCCTCCCAAGCATCCACCATCATTGGTTGAGAGGTGGCAAAGGATCCATCCCAAACTGTTCTGATTCAAAGCTATCCCCCTAGAAACTGTCTCGTCCCCTTTTGCAAGCAGCCATTCACTCTGCCATAAGGAGCTCCAGAAGTTAATGGTGCACTACATAATACAATAAAAATCACACAATCATAGAAAAATAGGGTTGGAAGGGACCTCGGGAGGTCACATCTAGTCCAACCCCCTGCTCAAAGCAGGGCCAACCCCTCCCACATCATCCCAGCCAAGGCTTTGTCTAGCTGGGTCTTCAAAACCTCCAAAGATGGAGACTCCACCACCTCTTGAATCTAATACTTGCTAATCTTTGTTTTAAACCTGTCTCCTGCTAAGTGCAGTGGGTGCACTGTGGGTCTCCTCATCTGGGATTTGGTGAATAACCATTGCCTAGTCACTTAGTCTGTTGTTTGCTTCCTGCTCTGGGTGAGACATGGGAAAAAACCTCCCTCTCTGTGCAGCCCTTCAGCATAGGCTGGGGAAGGTAAAGGGGCTTGGCTTGACCAGCGGTTAGGTTGTGAGGCATCATGGTTAGCTCTGTGCTCAAGTGAAGCACTAGATGGGTCTGAGTCATAAACAGGGATCCTGGTTTTCTCCGATTAATGCCCCCCCAATTTTTGGATTGAAAAAGTAACCCCAAATCCACATTTTTCCATGATTAAAATGAAACATCATAGAAAAATGTGGATTTTGGGCTACTTTTTTAAATGCAAAATTGAGGATTTATTCATAAACTGGCTCCCTGGAGCCAGAGGGATGAGGGGGAGAAGACCAAGCATACCTGGATGTTGTATGAAGCCACACAAGCAGGAAGTGTACAGGCATACGTTGTGCCATCAGAAACTCCTGGGGAGGAGAGCGCTTCCTGATTGGGAGACCTTTCTCACGGATGTGCCACGTTCCTTTATGCGGGACCCCATGAATGCCCAGACCCCTGCATTTTCTCCTGATGGGTGGGCATTTATCCCACTAGATATGTAAGGTCTCACTTTACTCTCTAAGGGGCGAAAATGGGAACAAGTCCCCTGGCCCAGTTCCACGTCAAAAGATCTAACTTGCCTGAGTTTTGCATGGCAGAACACATACCTGCATGATTTTCCTTGAAAGAGAAGGCACCCTACAGTCCTTCAACTTCCCAGCATGCATTACTCCATGCCTGGCCCTCCCAATGGCTGCAGGGGTCTGGTTAGTGACTCACACCCAGTTCCATTGCTTAAGCCCAGCATGGAGTTAACCATGACCCCTCCTGGCCAAGCAAGCCAAGCCTCTTACATGGCATGTTCAATCCTAGGATCATAGAGAAGCGGGGCTGCAAGGGACCTTCAGAGGTCCCATCTAGTCCAACCCCCTGCCTGAGGCAGGATCAGCCCTATCCAACCAGCACGCCCAGAAGCTTGCCGAGGGTGACCTGGGGGAAGATCCCAACCCAACCTGGCCAGACCCACCAGCTGACCAAGCGTGCACCAGAGAGTCCCACCCCAGGACTTCTAGCAAAGACTGCATAATCCCCTCGCCCCTGCGACTGTTTCCCTTCCCCGTGACTGTGCTTTGCAGTGTCAGGGGGCAGGAGCTGGGCTGCCGAGGGGGACGGTGTGTGCATTTTCACTTAAGTGGTGGATGTCTTGGAGCTTCCACCCATGCTTTCCTCTCATCTTCTCCAGGAATCACCTTTCAGAAGCAGCACCCCCAGACCAAGCAAAAGGGATTAGGGAGTGAGTGGAGTGGTATTGGACTTGCTTTGGTGCTGGAAGGGACAGACAGGCTCTGAGGTAGGGGGGCAATTTGGATCCTGGTATTGAATGAGTGAAGTAGTAGAGTCATAGAGAAGCTGGGCTGGAAGGGACCTCCAGAGGTCACGTAGTCCAACCCCCTGCCTGATGGTAGGTACAGCGGGGAAATGCCCCTGACTTTTTGTTTCTGACTTCCTCTAAAAACTTTCTGAGCTTGGGGTGGGAATCCCAGGGTCGGGAAGAAGGTGAAGTCATTGTTTTCTATTGCCCTTGGTCATCCCAACAACTCCCGCTCCCTTGCAGATGAGCAAGGATTCTGGCAGTGGGGGGGATTGGGGAGCAGGGGGTTGTTTTTGGCAAGCCAGCAACAGGAGATGCTGCCCTCAGAGGTGCATGAATGCAGGGCAACAACATATTAGAGCCCCACAGGGAGAAAGTGTGACGTGAGCCACTATCTGGGGCTGAACTACCTTGGATAATTTCAGGGGAGCACCAGGGAGTGCATGCATAGCAATAATCACCACAGCCACTACACTTTGTGTAGGGCATGGCTTCATTTGCACCCACCAGTGTACCCCATAACAAACTTGGGTTTTGAGGGGACATGCAGGGCAGAGGGATGGTCGGATGAATCCACATGAGTCAGCCCCTACAGCCACAGAAAAAAAATGGCAGGGGATGTCATGGGAAACATGGTGAGGGACCTGTCTTGTTGTCACCATGTGACATCTCAGCACAGCAGGTCCTGAGC
>NW_005843317.1:34403-35469 GCF_000455745.1 Alligator sinensis | reverse complement strand
TTCTACACCCCAGTAAAGCCTGACATGGTGCCCTTGGGATGGGGAGCATGAGCTGCAGTGTTATGACCAAGCAGTGCCTGCCTAGAAGTGCTATGGCCACATCCTCTGGGCAACCTTGTGGGTATTGTTTTATGGCTATGGCACTGGCATGGGCCTGCAGGAAAGGGTGGAGACTTACTCGTGTCTGTGGTGGTCTGGGAATTGGGCGCAGTCTTCTTGCCGCTGAGACTAGGAGGCATGGGTGCAGGGAGCTGGCTTGTCTGCATGGGCTGTGAAGTGTCCCTTGAGGAAGAAGAACGGAGCATCTTTGGCGCACAGATGGGAAAGGGTGTCTCCAGGTCAGCAGTATCACCGTGATCATTCGGGGTTGAGGGCAGTGGGGAGAAAGAGACGATTTCTGAGGTCAGCTGTGACTTTGATGGTGCAGTCTCATCCATCACGTCCTGCGCCTCAATTATGGTGTCGCTGGAGATCCCAGCTCCATCCTGTTCCTCTGCATCTTGGACCTGGTTCACCAAGAGTTCCTGGGGCATCGATTCCTCTTCCAGCTTCAGCCACGTCTTGGCTGCACCAGAGTCTTTTGGGCCTTCCTCTTCCTCAGTGGCAGCTTGCTGTTCAGCACCCAAGCTCACACCTCTGGAGGCAAAGGTGTTTCTGTAACACACACCATCCTCCTTGAGGATGTGGGCCAACTCCCTGTAAAAGGGCATGGTGCATTCGGTGCCGCTGCCACTCCGGTTCTTGTCCCAGACCTTCTTATAGCAGCACTGCATCCATTTTATTTTGGAGCGGCACAGCTGCCAGTCCCGGTTATGGCCTCGCGTGGTCATCTCTGCAGCAATCTGCTGGAAGACCTCCTTGTTGCGGTGGCTCTTGCGGAGGGCTTGCTGGTTCTCCTCCTTGCCCCAGATGGCCAAGAGGTCCTTTGTCTCTGCCTCTGTCCAGTTGGCAGACCGGCTGTAGGTGGTGGAGGGCGAAGGAGCTAGTTCCAACATCGTGCCTGTGTCATAAAAGAAGAAGTGCTTGATTGGGTCAGACCAATGATCCCTCTCCCCCAATATCCTCT
>NW_005843317.1:17097-34393 GCF_000455745.1 Alligator sinensis | reverse complement strand
CTGCTGTTGATGCTGTGGAGGGACAGCAAATGAAGAAGGTACATCTAGTGTGATCCATCCCCTCTCATACCCTCCCCAGCATCCACCATCATCGGTTGAGAGCTGGCAGAGGATCCATCCCCGACTATTGTGTTGAAAAGCCAATACTGGATCAATCACTCAGGAATTTGTCTTGGCCCTTTTTCACCCTGGCTATTCTCTCTGCCTCTACTGTCTTCTGTAATAACCACGTCCATTAAGTCGAAATCATGTCACATGAATGATTACTTTCTCTTTTTCAATTTAAACCTTTTGCCTGGCAATATCAGTGGGAACATCTACACATTCATTAATGCGCCTTAGATACTGCGCATTTACTTTAGTACTTGCTTAATAAAGAACTAACTAAATGCACAGTAACTCAAGTTACTGTGCAGTAGCGCCAGCGCACAGTTATTTAGTGACGCTTACTGTGCATTCGCCTAATAACGTGGCACAGTCGGCTATTAGCATGGTATTTAACCACCATGCTACTGTGCCATGATATTAGGCTTACGCGCAGTAAGCACCTCGTGTAGACGTGCCCACTGGGTGCTAACAGTCCTAGTCCTAATAGTCTGGGACTTGAATCCACTTGGTCAATGGTTTGTTCCCGCTGTGGGCGAGACAAAGGGCAGATCGCTGCCTCTCTTCATGCAGACTTCTAGGACAGGGTGGGAAGGTGAGGGGGCTTGGCTTGCCTGGCCTTCAAGCTTTGACACAGCCACGGTAGCTCTGTGCTCTGATGGAGCAGTCAAGTTGCAGGTGAGTCACAAATACGCATCCTAGAACTGTGGGAGGGGGCGTGATAAGGCATGCTGGGATGCTGGAGGACTGCACAGAAGCAGCAACATGACAATCATTCACCGTGAATGAGATACTCTCACGGAGGTGAGATGTTCCCGATTTGAAGTGATAGAGCTTTTTCACAGATCCACCATGCTTCCTCCATGAGAAATCCCGTGAAGGCCTGTCACCTCACATTTTCTCCTGGCAGAGCGGGATTTCTTCTGCTAGAAATGTCACGCCTGCCCAAGCCCCTTAAAGGAGAGGGGAAGGCTCTCTTTGGTCTGGTTAACCTTTCTACCTCTCGCTGGGGTCGAGAGGTTTGCACATAGAGGTTTGCAAGGTTCCTTGGGTGAATCTGATATCTTTTATTAGACCAGCTTAAATATTTAAAGATCTCAGATTCACCCAAGGAACCTTGCAAACCTCTATGTGGTAGAGGTTTTACACTCCTGGCATGAGAATCTCTGATCTCTCCCTAGAAATGGACAGCATGCATGCAGTCTCTCACAGATGAAAAATGGCAGATGGATGAGAAAGATCATCCATTTTCAAACCAGAAGATCTCATTTGCATGAGTTTGTCATGGCAGAACAATCTCCCGTGCAGCTCTCCTTGCATAAAACGTCACCATACAGTCCCCAAACACCCCCTACCTTGACTCCAACTTATGCCAGACTTTATGCTCTAGCCAAACCCAGAGCTCACCACATCTCATGGCCAGGCCAGCCAAGCCCTTTACATGCCTCATGCACAGGCTCTCCACAAAGTGGTTTGCTCTGCCTTTTCAGCGCATCTACATGAGATGCTAACTGCGTATTAGCCGAATAACACTGCACAGTAATGCGTCACAGCACAAACCGGGCTAATAGCCTACTGCTCAGTGTTATTAGGCTAATGCACAGTAAGCGTCACTAAATAACCATGCACTGGTGCTACTGCACAGTTAACTCTAGTTATTGCACATTTAGTTAGTACTTTATTAAGCAAGTATGAAATGAAACGCTCAGTATCTAAGGCGCATTAATAAATGCATAGACACACCCTTTGACTGGAGCAAGGACCAGATCTGGCCCAGCCTGATGAGGACCTGACCAACCACCCACAGACCATAGAGATCCACACTGGGCTTCTAGCAACAGCTGTTAACCCCACCTGAAAGCCTGCTGCAACTGTTTCTCTTGCTTGTGAGTGTAATTTGTAGTGGTGGGGGTACTGGGTTTTGGTAGGAGGGATATGTGTTTGGTTTCCTACCATGCAACTACTTCAGTGCTGGCTCTGCTTGCCCATCTAGGAAAAGGAGGAGAGCCAGCCTCCTAAGTTTTCTTCTTGCCCTCCCTTCTTGCACCTGTTCCGTCTCAGCAAATTGCTGCCCAATGCCCCAGGGGGCTGGGCACAGGGAGCTCGGCCTTGCCTGGCTCAGGGACCCCAGAGTGCTATCACATAAGACAGAATTGCAGGGCCTGGAGCCCAAGGGGGCGCAACCAGGGCTGGTGCAATGGACCTGTGCTGAGAGGTGCAGCCCGAGTAAAAGGGCCAAGCTCAGGCAGGCTGAAGCCCAGACAAAGATGTGAGGCCAGAGGAGCCAAGTGTTGTATTAGGGCCCCCGTGATTTGATACGGAATGGGCGCGTCTACACTTTCATTAATGTACGGTAGCTATTGTGCATTAATGACTGTGCAGATGAAGTAGTTGTTGCCTAATGAAGTACTAACTAAATGTACAATAACTACAATTACTGTGCAGTAGCGCTGGCACAGGTTTTTTGCATCGCTTCCTAGGCAGTAGCCTAATAACACTTTGCAGGAGCGTCTTGTGTAGATGTGCCCAGTGACACCTGCAAGGCATGGGCATGACTATGGGGGTGGCAGGCGGCCATAATTATTGCTCCTGAGGCAGTTTGTGCCCTAAGGTGCAGATAGGGCCGTGATTTAGTGCCGGAGGGGTGAGACTGGTGCCAGCTGGGCACGTGGAGCACTAGATGGTTGAGGGACTGAGGATCATTCTGGGACTCTGGGGCAACCTCCTTATGTATTATAAGATCCACCACAGCATGGTAGGCAAGATGGAGAATGGAGGAGCCACAGGAGCCAGAGTGGGGCAGGAGATGCGCGGCCATCTGAAGATATTACAGCACACCTATGGCCTGGTCCTGGTCCAGACTTTTCCTTCTCCAACTTCCCCAGGTAACTGTCTGCATGTGGGGCTGGCATCCCAGGGTGGAGGGGAGGTAACGGTGTTGCTTTCTCTTGCCTTTGACCACCATCATTCCCACAACTCCTGCTGCCCAGGTGAGGCATCTGGAGGAGCATGGGTTGCGGGGTGTGGAGGATTGCTCTGAGCAAGCCAATAATTGGATGCCTCCCTGGAAGGTGCATTTCCTTACAGCAGTAACTCATGAGTGAAGTGCCCCATTATCTGGGGTAGGTGCCTACAAATCAGAGATGGACAATTATTGGGGCCCATAGGCCACACAGAAAGTTTGGGTGAGCTGTCGCACGCACCCTCATCATACACCAGCTGACCAAAACTCCCTAACTGGCTCTTAGGCAGTTGAGATTAGCCAGGCAGCTGGGATGGGGAGGCAGGTGGATGGGGAGTGGCATCTGGGAGTGGGACAGGCACATGGGGCCAGGATGGGGGGGTGGGGCCCAGGGCAGAGCCGTGATCCGCTGCCTGCATGCCTTTGTGATGAGCGCCAGTTCTGCGGACAGGGGCATGTGGGGAGCAGATTGTGGCTCTGTCCCAGGCCCCGGACCTGCGCTGTCACTGCCCAGAGATCCCAGGGTCTCCTTGGAGTCTGGCCAGGACCTGCACGGGCAGGGCAGGTAAGAGGGAGCTGTGTCTAGGTCAGGCTCGGGATCTTGGGGGCAGTGACAGTGTGTGGTTGGGGCTCAGGGCCAAGCTGCAATCTTCTCCTTGCACGCCCCTGCCTGCAGAACCCATGCCCAATGCAGGGCCATGAGGGCAGCAGATCATGGCCCTGCCCTGGCTCCAGCCCTATGCTATCACCACCCTGTAATCCCATCCCATGATCCCAGCTTCTCCCGCCTGTCCTAATCCCGAACGCTGCTCCCCATGGCCCCATCCCATTCATCTGGTCACGCACCGTGCCCATGTGGGTCCCGCCCCTGGCGGTGGGTGCAGGACAGATGGGCTGGGTGCCTGGGTACCAGGGTCAAGTCCAGCAGCAGCACCCACTGGAAGGAGCTGCCACCACCAGGACTACCAGGCAGTGAGTCTGCACACCCGGGGGGTTGTAGGACTGGACAAATGAACAACAGCCTGAGGCGTAGACTGGCCATGACCTTTGGACTGGCCACAGGCCAGACATTAATCTCTTGGTAGACCAGGTCCAGCACATGAGCCATATTTTGCCCACCCCTGCTGTAAATTGTCTTGGAAAGTTGCAGGGGAGCACCAGTGAATGCACAACACTGATCATCATGGCCAATGTCATTCAATTCCCCAAAGGCATGGCTAATTTGCACCCCTCCACCCAAACATCATAGTTTGGAACAGTCTTGCGGGATAAGACACGGAGTGAGGTGGGAAGGAGGTGCGGTATTATCACCAAGCAATTCCTGCCTACTTGTGGAATAGGCCCCTCTCTCCCCACGGCAGTGGCATTAGGCCTGCAGTAGAATAGGGAGACTTACCAGTGTCCACCGTGGCCTGCGAATTGGGCGCAATCCTCTCACTCCCAGGGCTGGGGGAAGCGAGTGTGGGGAGCCAGCCCAGTGGCACAGCCTGCGAGGCATCTGTCGAGGAAGGAGTGCAGAGCACGCCAGGCACAGACATGGGAAAGGGGGTCTTGGGGTCACCAGATTTGCTATCATCTTCCAGGTTTGAGGGCAGTGGTGGGGCAGGGACCATTCCTGGGGCCGTCCAGGACCTTGACAAAGCAGAGTTGTCATCCACATCCTGTGCCTCAACCACCGTGTCAGTGGAGTTGTTCCCACCGTCTTGTTTGGTATCGATGACCTGGCTGATGAGCAGCTCCTGGGAGACCGAATCTTCCTCCAGCTTCAATGGCGTCCCAGCTGCAGCAGGATGCCTTGGGGCTTCCTGCTCTTTGGGAGCAGGTGGCTGTTCTGTGCCCATCCTCGGGCACCTGGGGTCAAAGGTGTTGCCAGACTGATCACCTTTGAGGATGCGGGCCAGCTGCCTGTAAAAGGGCATGGTGTGCCCAGTGCCCCCACAGCTCCGGTTCTTGTCCTGTACTTTCTTATAGCAGGACTTCATCCACTTGGTTTTGGAGCGACACTGTTCCCAGTCTCGGTTGTGGCCCCGGGCTGTCATCTCCGCAGCGATCCTCTGGAAGACCTTCTTGTTGCGGTGGCTCTTGCGGAGGGCCTGCTGGTTCTCCTCCCTGCCCCAGATGGCCAGGAGGTCCCTTCTCTCTGCCTGTGTCCAGTTGTAGGACCGAATGTAGGTGGTGGAGGGGGATGGAGCTGGTTCGGACACCATACCTGAGTCGTAAGAACATAAAAGCATCACGCTGGGTCATACCAATGGTCCCTCTCTCCCAGTATCCTCTCTCTATAGTGGCAGCAGTGGATGCTTTAGAGGGGGAGCATATGAACAGGGTATATCTAGAGCAATCTATCCTCGGTCATACGTTCCCCGGCATGTGTTCTCATTGGGTTAGAAATGCTAGAGGATACCTCCCTGACTGACCATTCTGTTTAATAATGGCTAATGAAACTAATTACCCATTAACTTGCCTAATACCTTTTTTAACCTGGCTATTCTATTGGCTTCTACCGCCTGCGGCAATGGGTTCCACAAGTTAACAGCATGTTGCATAGACAAGTACTTTTTTATTTAAATGTATTTCTTGGGCATTTCAGTGGGTTCCCCTTACTTCTAATAGTCTGGGACTTGGTGAATAACTGTGCCCTATTCACTTGGTCACTGATTTGGTTTCAATGCAGGGCGGGGAAGATCAGGGGGCTTGGCTTGCCTGGCCAGCAGGCTGTGAAGAGGCACAGTTAGCTCTGGGTTGCAAAGGAAGTTCTCACTTGCTCAAAAGTTTTTCCAGAGCAAAACAAATGCCTGATTATTTCTGGGTGCATCTACACATGTGCAGTTACTGTGCAGCAACCAAAATTCACGTGCAGTACAGGCACACACGTGCAAGCCCATGCTGCGCACTAAATATAGCGACTTACACCGACTTGAGCGGAAATTTGATGCCTGCATTATGCAGGTATCAAATTTTTGCCCTGTTACTGTGTAGTAATGCATGTGTAGACGCCTTACTGCGCAGTCCACACACAGCATTAGTGTGCTTTAACACCTGCATGTATAGGCATCGGCCTATTCCCGCTTAGTGCACAGTAAATTTAAGCCGGAGTAAATGCATATGTAGACGCACCCTCCCTATAGGCGAGTAGCTGCCATGCTGGCCTCCAGCTTCCCAGAATGCACTGCTTCTTGCCCACCCAATAAGGCTCCATGGAGCCAGTTAGGTCATTTAGGCTGGGTTCTGCTGCTCCAGCCAAGCACGGAGCTAAGCTGTGCCACCAACCCCAAAGCTTTCTTCTCATCCTTCCCACTCTCCCATCAAGCTGCCACCTGCCGACTGCTGGCGAAGGTTTTAAATACCTGAAAGGCTGACATAAAGAAGAGGGGAAGCACTTTTTCTCTCTTGCTGCAGAGAGGAGGATGCAGCAAAGCAAGTTTACACTGGATATATGCAAACACTTCTTCACTCTCAGAGCAGGGGGGCAGTGGAATAGGCACCCAGAGAAGTTGCAGACTCTCCAGCCCTGGAGGAGTTCAAGAAAGGCTGGACAGCCACTGGTTGGGGATGATGTAGGCTGATGATTTTCAACCTGTGGACCACAGACCCTTGGGGGTCTGCAGACCACGTCTAAGGGGTCCCCAAAAGAGGACTATGATCAATCAAAAGTATGTGAATACCCACTTACAGTTCAAAGGGGTCCGTGCCTCCATTGGACATTTTCAAGGGGGTCTACACCTCCGTCCAAAATCTTTAAGGGCTTGGCAAATGAAAAATGGTTGAAAACCACTGATTTAGACATAGTGATATCTATGTTGTACTATGGGGATTTCCCAGGCTTTGGGGCTTTGCTGATTGCCCCCTTCTGCCCTCTCTGCTCCGTGTGTCAGGGTGTTTTTAAACCTCCCTCAGAGGCATTGGGTGCTGGCTGCAGCCCAGCCTGGGGAGAGTGGGTGGATTGTGCTGGGAATTAACTTTTAAAGGGTCCCCTGTTTTACTTGGGGCAGTTTCAGGTGTGATGTCGTGTGTTGTGTCAGGGTTCACTGTGTAGTTTTGCTAAGAGGCTGGACAATGGACATCACTGTCCAATTGTCCATTGTCCTATAGGATAGTTTGGATAGGGCTGATCCTGCCTCAGGACAGGGGGCTGGACTAGATGTGACCTCTGGAGGTCCCTTCCAAGCCCACTTTTCTGTGATTCTACAATCTTGCTTACACACACTGGACACGTCTACATGAGACACTTTAAGGTGCATTAGCATAAATTTAAGGAGCATTAGGGTGCACACCTACATGTGCATGCTCTTAATGCACTTTAAAAATAACATTTTTGAGCTAATCACGCCTAAATTTGGTACCTGAAAATGCAGGTATCAACTTTAGGAACGAATAATTAAAGTGTACTGAGGAAGACAAGGCTCCTTGGGTGAATTTGATATCTTTTATTAGACCAACCCAAATGGTTGGAGAATAGTTATTAAGTAAGCTTTCGGGTTCAAAAACCCTTCGTCAGGCTAAGGAGGTTTCAGCAGTTGTACTAACACACATGTAGATGCATTAGAGTCCGTTCACTGTGTGTGTGGACTGACTTGGGATGAACTTTAGTCCCAAGTCAGTCTACACACACACACACAGCGTTAATGCACTTTAAATGCCTGCATGTGTAGATGCCTGCCTAAACTCATTTAATGCACATTAAGCTAATGCGCATTAAATTTAGGCACGCTTAAATACACATGTAGACATGCTCAGCATGGACGGTTTTTCTTGTGGCTTCTTACAAGTGAAAAGATGAAGAGAGAGGGAAGGATTTTCCATGGTTGAGTGATGGGCTCTGGAGCTGGGGGTGGAGACGGTGGCACAGCTGCACCCTCTTCATGCATCGGACCACACCATGGGAGTCTCCAGGAACTTTTAAAATCCTTTAAAGGAGGTGAAAATCCCCCTCCCCTGCCCACCGCCGTGGCTTTCCCCACTGTCCCGGGGATCGGACAAGCACCAGAGTTGTTCCTGCCTGCCCCAAGCCGATTGCATGGTGGTGGGCTCAGAAAGAGGCACTGGGGATGGCCTGGTTTCCCTCGAGGGAGGGAGGGAGCTACTCTCCTGCCCTGCTGTTGTGCTGTTCCTGTCCCCAGATAAGGCCAGCCCCCAGATGAGCCCAGCTACCATACAGTCCGGCTAGGGTAGGCAGGAATAGCTGTGGTACGTCCCCTGCAGCTGGCCAGGCAGCAGTGGCAGGTGGGACAGGAGAGAGGAAAAGGGAAGGAGGGGTATTTTCACTTGGTTTAGTTACCTTAAAAGTCCCTGGAGGCTGCTGAGGGCAGTCTGCCTGCATCCATGGGGGCTGTGGAGGCTGCGAGCTAGGGGTGCATCCACCCCTGCAGCACAGGTTGCTGTTTCTACTTGAGAAACCCTAGATCCGGCCCTGGCGATGGATCAAATGAGGCAGCAGCAGTGACAGGGACTACACCAGACTTCTGCTTTTCCTCTGCCTTCCTAACCAAATTGGAGGACTGGACCAAAAGAAATCTCACAAGGTTCAATAAAGACAAGTGCCAAGTCCTGCACATAGGACAGATCAATCCCGTGCACCGGTGCAGGCTGGGGGCCGACGGGCTGGGCAGCAGCTCTGCAGAAAAGGACCTGGGGGTGACAGGGGACAAAGAAGCTGAATGTGAGCTAACAGTGTGCCCTTGTTATGAAGCAGGCTAACGGTACACTGGGCTGCATTGGTAGGAGCGTTGCCAGCAGATCAAGAGAAGCAATTCTTCCCTCTGTTCAGCACTGGTGAGGCCACATCTGGAGTACCGTGTCCAGTTTTGGGCTCCTCACTACAGAAAGAACGTGGATAAATTGGAGAGAGTCCAGCGGAGGGCAACAAAAATGGTGAGGAGCCTGGGAAACAGGACTGATGAGGAGCGACTGCGGGAATTGGGCTTATTTAGTCTGGAGAAGAGAAGACTGGGGGGAGAAGGGGGAGTTAATAGCAGCCTTTAACTCCCTGAAGCGGGGTTTGAAAGAGGATGGAGCTGGGCTGTTCTCAGGGATGACAGCTGACACAACAAGCAGCAATGGGTTCAAGTTGCAGCAAGGGAAGTTTAGGTTCGATAATAGGAAAACCTTCCCAAGAAGAGGGTAGTAAAGTCCTGGAACAGGCTACCCAGACAGGTGGCAGCATCTCTATTCTTGGAGGTTTTAAGTTTTTAAGACCCAGCTAGACAAAGCCTTGGCTGGGATGATGTAGTTGGGGCTGGTCCTGTTTGGAGCAGGGGGTTGGACTAGAGGTGCCCTCCTGAGGTCCCTTCAACTCTCATTTTCTATGATTCCTCTTGAAACTCTCTCAGTCTGGAGCTGCAATGCCGGCATGGGGGAAGAGCTAGTAGCCTTGATATTTCTTGCCCTTGGGTGCAGGCCTTCCTGCAATTCCTCTTGCCTGGGAGATGGGAGAGGAGTCTGGCAGGTGAGGGGAGATTTAGATTTTGCTTGAGAAGCCTCAAACAGGAGACGCTGTCTTTGGAGGTGCATTCACCCAGGGCAGCACTAGCTTCTCTCCATCGGGAGGTCTGAAGTACCTTAATACCTTGGGCAGGTGCCTCTAAATTGGGTGAAACCCAATTGGGTACACTGGGACAGTGGTTTTGCACGATGCACAGTGTGCTGGGCCAGTGGTTTTGGTGAGGATAAGGTAGGCACAGCGGCACAGACACCTACGAGTCCGTCTGTGCAGGCATGGGAGAAATAGCAAGAGATTCAGTGAGAAACACAGTGGGGAATTGACCCTCTTGCAATGCAGACTGTGAGCTGCCTGTTAGCAAAACCTACCCCACATTTCTGCTTCCAAGTCAAAACTTTTCCAGGAAACCTGTGAGGAGGAGACCCCCATGTGCAGTGCATGCCTGGGAGTGCCCCTCCATCCTCATGGCACTAGCCTTAGCCCACACCAGGGTGCATCACCTTACCAGTATCAGTAACAACTTGGGGATTGGGTGCACCCCCTTCACCACAAGTCCCAGGAAGTGTGGGTGCATGGAGCTGGCTTGGCAATGTGGGCTGCGAGGTGTCTGTCAAAGAAAAGGCCCAGAGCACCCTTGGCACAGAAGAGGGAAAGGATGTGTCTGGACTGCCAGGTTTGCCGCTGTCCTCTGGTGTAGGGACCACTTCCAGGGCTATCTGTGGTATGGACTCTGGGGCATCGTCATCCACGCCCTGCGGCTTGGCAAAGGTGTCAGCCGAGCTGCCCGCTGCGTTCTCCTCCTCTTCGTCGGGGTCCGGCTTCATGGGCGGTCCCTGGGATGTTGATTCTTCCTCCGGCTCCAGCCACACCCCAGCTGCTGCAGGGTCTCCGAGGTCTTTCTGCTCCTGCTTTTGCGGGAGAACACGCTTCTCTATGCCTGTCCTCGCCCAACTGGCATCAAAGGTGTTTGTGGCCTGCACACCACCATCATCCTTGAGGATGTGGGCCAGCTCCCTGTAAAAGGACATGGTGTACCTGGTGCCCCCGCAGCTCCGGTTCTTGTCCCGGACCTTCTTATAGCAGGACTTCATCCACTTTGTTTTGGAGCGGCATTGCACCCAGTCCCGGTTGTGGCCACAGGCGGTCATCTCTGCAGCGATCCACTGGAAGACCTCCTTGTTTTGGTGGGTCTTGCGGAGGGCTTGCTGGTTCTGCTCCTTGCCCCAGATGGCCAGGAGGTCCTTCATCTCCTCATGTGTCCAGTTAGCAGACCGGCTGGAGGTGGTAGAGAGGGAAGGAGCTGGTTCCAACATTGTGCCTGTGTCATAGTAACATATACAGATCAGACCAATGGCCCGTATTGCCCAGTATCCTCTGCCACGCATTACATATATTATTTTACTAAGTGGTCAATCTTGCAATAAATTTCAGCTGGCCACACTGCAAAGTAATTATCATTCCATTAACTCATTAATCGCACCATCATTTTAGACCAGCCACACATGCAAAGTAATTATCACACCGTAAATATGATTAGCCGCCTATAAAAGGAGCCAACTATCTACAAAATTAGTGGTTGAAAAATGTATAACATCTCTATAGCTGGTTTCTATCCAGCTTTAGTTTGCATGTGTGGCAGGGTCCTCAGCAATAGTAGTGGATGTTTTCAGGAGGCAGCAGGGGAACTGGGTATAACTGAAGTGATCTATCCCCTCCCTGACATCCACCGTCATGGGCTGAGAAATGCCTGAAGATACACCTCCAACAGCTCTATACAACATTTATTCATTGATCCATCACCAATGAAACCATACGGTCCCTTTTCCCACCTGGCTATTCTCCTGCGAGTCCAACGAGTTGCTAAGATGCTGCATGAGTAATTACTTCTTTTTTTTTTTTCAATTTTAAGCTATCTCCTGGCAATATCAGTGGCTGCTCCCTAGTCGTAGTAGTCTAGGGCTTGATGAATAACAATTCCCTAGCCACTTGGTGGGTGGTTTGGTTCCTGCCATGGGTGAGATACAAGGCAAACTGCTGCTTTGCAAAACTGTCCCTCTGTGCAGTCTTTCAGCACAGGGTGGGGAAGCTGAGGGGGCCTGGCTTGCTTGGCTATCAGGCTGCAAGGGGGGCCTTAGACAGCGTATTGGAGATGGGCCTGGGTAAAAAACCAGCTCCCTGGAGTTGTGGGGATGATGGGGAGAAGGGATGCTGGAGGACCGGCATTTGTTCTTCCCTAAGCAACACTTGCAGAGGTGGGAGCTGGCTGCTTGGAAGTGGCAAAACTTTCCCACCATGTGCCAGGTTTCCTCCATGAGCAATCAGATGAATGCCTACACATTCATGCTCTCTCTTGCTAAGAGCAGCAGTCCTTCTGATGGAAACATCATGCCTGTCCATAACCCTGAGGAGGAAGGAAAGGCTTTCCTTGATCTGGAGAAAGCTTGGGGAAGGGGCATTTGGATGGGGTGAAAGACCGGGCACACAAGCAGCTGAGGTTGGAAACGGGGTCAGCCATCTCCTGCATTCTTCCTACCTCGCTGTGCATTCAGGGAGGCACCTTGCACTAGTGTACCTGGGGCAGGGCATGGAGGGGGACCCTCCAGATAGCATCGGCACTGAGCGTGTCTCAGTCAGACACGGTGCAAGGGGACCGGGACTGGAAAGGATTGCACTTTTTGTGAGTTGCTGCCACACTGGCTTTGCCTCTAGCAGTCAGGCACACTGCTCACTCTTAGCTGACCTGCTTGGCACAGTTTCACGGACCGCCCCCCTGCTTCCCAGCACTGGACTCTAACTGGGACCAGTCCCTCAGGGGAGCATTAAGGGTTCAGTCCCCAAGCCTAGAGACTGGGAAGAAGATACATAAAAGCAAAGGCACCTTCCTCTCCTTGTCCCCACTTTCCCCTAGGTTGTGATGCACACCTAGCACACCACGGTTGTGCTGCACACCATGTGGTATGCTGTCAGCAGCTCCAGGGAAGAGGTGTTTGTGGACTTCACACCACCATCACCCTTGAAGATGCAGGTCAGCTCCCTGTAAAGGGGCATGGTAGGCACCAGAGCTCTGGTTCTTGTCCTGGACCTTCTCACAGCAGGACTTTATCTGCTTTGCTCTGGAGTGGTACCGCACCCAGACCCACTGCTTCAGGTGGTTGGGGAGTGGGGATGAGGGTGAGGGTCAAGGGAAGGTTTGCAGTGAGACGTGGTTCTGGGGTTGGGAGATAAGTAGCAGGGAAGACAGGAGTTGGCTGCTCCAGGCAGTAAGCATTACCTGGTCTAGTCTAACTGGGGTGGGTCAGGAGCAGAAACTTCTGCACCGTTCAAAAAGTGAGTTAGGAATTACATGGGGACAAAATAGCAGGGAACGTGGAGGGAAATGCGTTAGGGGATGCAAACAGTGCTTGTCTAGAAGTGGTATGGCTCCCATCCCCCCGGCGTATGGGATGGTTTGGATAGTTGGGGATGGTCCTGCTCTGAGTAAGGGGTCAGACTAGATGGCCTCTGGAGATCCCTTCCAGCCCTACCTCTCTATCGCTCTATGACTATGACGTGCCTGTGGGTGCTCCTCTATCCCCGTGGCACTGGCATGTGCCCGCAGCAGAGTGTGAAGACTTACCAGCATCTGCCATGGCCTGGGAGTTGGGTACAGTCCTCTTGCCACTGGGACTGGGAGGTTTGGGTGTGGAGAGCTGGGTCGGTGGCACGGGCTGCGAGGCACCCATCGAGATACGAGCATGGGGCATCCTTGGCACACGCGTGGGAAAGGGGGTTTCTGGTTCGGCAGTGTCACTGCAGTCTTCTGGGATCAAGGGTGGCATGGGGACAGAGACCATTTCCAGAGCCGTCTGCCACCTTGATGGCGTGCCACTGTTGTTCACATCTTGTGGCTCAGTTATGGTGTCCCCTGTGTCCCGTTCCTCTGTGTCTGGGACCTGGCTTACAAGCAGCTCTTGGGACATCGATTCATCTTCTGGCACCCACCATGCCCCATCTGTAGCAAGGTCTCCCAGGCCCTCCTGATCCACAGGGGGACTCTTCTGTTCTCTGCCCCTCTTTAACGAACGAGGGCCAAAGGTGCTGCTGGTATGCAGGCCACAGTCATCCTTGAGGATGTGGGCCAGCTCCCTGTAAAAGGACATGGTGTACCTGGTGCCCCCGCAGCTCCGGTTCTTGTCCCGGACCTTCTTATAGCAGGACTTCATCCACTTTGTTTTGGTGCGGCACTGCTCCCAGTCCCGGTGGTGGCCACAGGCGGTCATCTCCACGGCAATCTGCTGGAAGACCTCCTTGTTGCGGTGGCTCTTGCGGAGGGCCTGCTGGTTCTCCTCCCGGCCCCAAATGGTGAGAAGGTCCTTCATCTCCTCGTGGGTCCAGTTAGCAGCCCGGCTGTAGGTGGCGAAGAAGGAAGGATCTGGTTCTGACATCGCACCTGCGTCATAAGAACAGAAGAAGTGCCAGATTGGGTCAGACCAGCGGTCCATCTTCCCCATCACTCCACCACTGGAGGTTTCCCAGAAGAGGTGGTGTAAGTCTTGGTGAGGGATGATCTAGGAGTAGACAATGCCAGGAGGTCTCCATAAAGAATAGCTGGAAGCCCAGGAGCTCTCCAACAGATCCCTGGGAGATCATGAGAAAAGCTCTGCAACCCAGAGCAGGTGGATATTGGAGAGGAGAGCGAAGGAAAGCTCCATAACCAGCTTAGTTATGCAATGAGATTAAAGCAGGTGGGATCATTTCATGGAGGGGAGAGGATACAGAAAGAGGAGTGCTGGCTGTCCCGTGAGAGGGTGTAATGCATGGAGCGATGCTTGCTGTCCCCAAGTAATGGAAAAATGGGAAGCATTTCTTTCCCTCCCCGCGCCCCCCTTCCCATGCTTCTTTCTGAGTTTTGCTGGTTGCCCTGTGGGACCAGGAAGAAATGTTTCCCCCCTGTTTTAGGATATAGACGTGTGAGATCCTAGCATGAACTATCCTTGCTTTCTTGCTGGAAGCTGGAGACAGGCATTCAGAAAAAAAAATGGAGGAAAAATGATGGTGCAGTGAGGTCTGTCACCTCCTCCAGGCTCCCATTAGTGGACCCATTGTAGGCAGGAGCGGAGGAAGGAGCTGGTGCAGCCATGGGTCACGGGTGGTCGGTCAGGTCATGTCTGGCTGTGTTGGGTCAGGTTCTTGCTCCAGGTGATGGGCAGGTCTCCCTTGGTAGCCCTTCACCACTGCGTGGGGCACAAAGGAGGCTTGGCTTGCTTGGTTATGAGGCTGTGAGCACTCATGGTTAGCTTGAGGCTCAGCTGGAGCAACAAGAGTCCTGAAGCAGTCCCTCATCGGCTCCCTGGAGCCATGGCGAGGGGGGCAAGGAGTTTCACAAAGTATCTGCAAGGTTAGGAAACTTCTTAAAGGAGTAGGAGCAGAATGATCTTTGGAAAATGCAGAACCCAAAACACAGGGATTAGGCTTGTCATTGTGTACCATGCGACAGACTTTAGGCTTTATAAATCCACATTTCTCCCCAGCTTACAGACAGATCCCCGACCTCAAACAACATCTCTCAAACAACAGACTAATGAACTCCCATCCTCAGCAAGGCACCAGGCCTTGCAATAGTGTCCAAATGCCTGCTGTGTCCCCACATCAATACAGACTACCTTATTATCGCTGGACCTACTAACAAGGAATCCAATATCTGAGGTTCATGCACCAGCAGCTCTACCAGCGTCACGTTTGCCATCGCCTGCATACCGTGTCCATCTGATGTCTATCTTGGATAGACAGGATAATGTCTATGTGCGAGACTGAACGACATCAGGTGCAAAAAGACACAAAAGCCCGTCTCCAGCCTCCCTGGACACTCCCCAGGGAATATGGATTCATACCTCATTACTTGGATTAGTTTTTCTGATCCCGTTTTCTCCCCACTATGTATGCCTCTCACAGCATCCCTCTTCCCCCTTTCCCCTTGTTATCCTGCTTTCCGACCTACTGGGCACAGCTACACGTTCATTAATATGCCTTAGATACTGCACATTTAGTTTAGTACTTTCTTAATGAAGTACTAATCGAATGCACAGTAACTAGAGCTATTGTGCAGTACTGCCAGCACATGGTTTTTTTAGTGACGCTTACTGCACATTAGCCGAATAACACTGTGCAGTAGGCTATTAGCAGGGTTTTTAACTGCTACACTACTGCGCAGTAAGCGTCTCGTGTAGACGCGCCCCGCTGTTCTCCAATCGTTCGCTGCACTTTATGCTCTGCTTTACACTGTCCTTTCACAGCATTTGATGAAGTGAATTTGGGTGAACCTTTATATATGTTATATAGGATAAAGTGAAACTTTATATAGGTTATTTAGTTAGTCGAGAAAGGAACATATCTACCCTGCCCTTCCATGTTTCTATCACCCACCAATGTATCTGGTGTTAAGCCAGGGGTAGGTAAAATCCAGCCCCTGGGCTGAAAATATGGTCCATCGTGATTCTGTCTGGCCTGTGGCTGCTTCTCTGAATCCCTGGCATGCAGCTGGGGGATGGGATGGGCTTGGCCCACAACAGCTCACCAAAGGTCCCTAAGTGGCCCTCCAGCCCAAATAATTGCCCACCCCCGTGTTAAGCAATTAGGGACTCAAAATAACAAACAATGCTTATAGAAAGGGAATAGAGCTCTTCTCTATGATCCCATAATGGTAAAGGAACTATGCACAGGCTTCAGAAATATTTGAGGGAAAATAATAAATGCTGCGGTCTCTCTGACTTTATCCATGGAAGGTTTGGGTGCAACGTCTTGTGCTGTGTCAGGATCAATGGGAGTTGTACAAAAAGTTTAGGCTACGGATAGGTATTTGGATAGGGGTGATCCTGCCCTAGGCAGGGGGTTTGGACTAGATGTGACCTCTGGAGGTCCCTTCCAGCCCCACTTCTCTGGGAGTCTATTGACTGAACACTTCCCTGGATCAGAGAGAGGCAGTTAGTGGTGTTAGTCTAAAGTCACAGTAGTATAAGAGTGATGTCGTAACCATGACAGTCCAGAAATGACGCGCGGCAAGGATTTCTTAGTGCGATTGCTTTAATTAGATATGCTTGTCCAATGCAAGACATTCTTCCTCCTGAAGAAGAAATGTCTTACATTGGAAAACTTGTCTAACTTTATCCCAACTACATAGATGGTCTGATAAAAAGAGATCACCCTAAGAAATCCTTGCCAGTCTAAAGTCAAGCAGTAGGAAGGGTAGCTCTGGGGTGAAAATATGGCCTGTGCCCCTATTGTCTAGACCACAGTGCTGACCAAGTCTGGTATGTGTTCTTCACCTGGCCTGTCCACCACTGGCTGCATGTAGTGCCCATGTGGGACAGGCCCCGTACTACTCCAGCAGCCACATGGGGCCTGATAAGTTTGGACTAACTATATCAGAGCTGCGAAAGCTTTCATTGCTTACTTCATCAGATGCTACAGAAAAGCTGTTGCTTTTTTTTTTTCCTCATTAGCTGCCTTTTGCTTCAGTTCCTTTATGCCTGAGGTTAATCACATTCATACCAAGTACGAGCCACCAGCAGCAGAGGATACAAGCAGTCCAGATACACTAATTGCTCCCCAAAGTGTTTGCCAGCCCCGGTAACTGCCACGAGGGATAGTGAATCCATTGCCACAGGAGATAGAGTGGTACGGCCACCCTCAACTTGGACATCGACTTTACAAGGCTGAGTGAGGGCAGCGAAGAAAGCCCTGGCCCCATTACTCCCAAAACTGTAGGTTTAGGTCTAACTTCTAGATCACAGCCTTGACAATGATTAAGACTT
>NW_005843317.1:0-17066 GCF_000455745.1 Alligator sinensis | reverse complement strand
CCCTACACGGCAGAGAGACATGGAAGAGGAAGGGGGAAGCTCCAGAGAGAAGGGAGATGTGAAATGCGAGGTAGGGAGAAGGGAACTATTGAACGTACGATTGAACTGTGGGAAAACAGACTTGCAGGACCATCTCAGATCAACATGAGCCATGCAAGGTCAGTCCCTTGCGGCGGCAGCTCAGGGAAGGGTTGGAGGTTTGCAATTCTTCCTGTCACTCTCAGATCAGACCGTTTCTGAGGATGGGGGTGTGGGGTAGTTATACCACTCACCTGGGAACGAGCCTTCAGACAGTGCACTTTCTCCAGAGTCCTCATGGTCATGGACACTGAGCTCCACTTCCCCTCGCTGGATGCGGCAGATTAAGTCCGGCGTGGGACCTCGATGTCCTATTCAGCAAAGTGCATTAATGATAGTTATGGCTCTTTATTCTCTGCCCGGTGCCCAATTGAGATTTATGAAATCGTTCCAATAGACTGACATTTCCTAATGGGCCTTTGAGGGAAAATGGAAAGCTGTCTGTTTAGGATGAAAGACGATGGCCCTTTTCACCCAAGTCTATGGAAAGATGGTCATATAAAAAGGTAAAGCATCAACCACTAAGAAGTACATAAAGGTTATAAAAAACTCACAGTGGCACTATGAAACATGGGCAAAGGTTCAGAAAGCTGTCATGTCCCAAAAAAGACTGTGTGTATTCAAATCCCACATGGAAAAGAGAGAGAATAAACAGGTTTATGGATGGATATATTCTAGGTCATCAGGATAACATTAATTACAGAAAAATAAATGGGTTCATTGTCAGTGAAAGTATAACGACTCTTGGAGGGAAACAGATAGGTGACAGTGGGCACGTCTACATGAGCCACGCAACGCTTGCTGCGCTTTGGAGTAATAGCACTGCGCAGTAGCGTGTCACGGCAAAAAACATGCTACTAGCCGACTGCAGGGGTGGTCAACCAGGGGTATGCACACTCTTGGGGGTACTCTGAAGGGTCCCAGGGGGTACATGGGGGTGGGCAGGGACAGAGCGCTGCCACCCCGTGCTGCTGCCTTACAGAAACAGGGCTGGGACAAGGCCAGAGCAAGGCCGCACAACAGACGTGGCACTGCCACCGCTTTCCCCACCCTGCAACGTCTGGCCGCTCACCACTCTCCCCTCCCCGGGGGTACACTTATGGAAAAGGGGGTCACCAGGGGTACACTTATTAAAAAAGGTTGAACACCCCTGGCCTGCTGCGCAGTGTTATTAGGCTAAAGCGCAGTAAGCATCACTAAATAACCATGCGCTGGCGCTACTGTGCAGTAACTCTAAGTACTGAGCATTTAGTTAGTGCTTTATTGAGGAAGTACCAAACTAAATGCAAAATATCTAAGACACATTCATGAATGTGTAGACGTGCCCAGTGACACTTTAGAGTACATAGGAAAATTATTCATATTGTCATGGCAAACGCTCCAGAAGTAGGCTATGGTCAAAAAGAAAAGGGGACTATCATGAGAATAATAGATGCAACTCCAACAGTTCTCCCACTCACTTAAATGATCAGGATAAGAGTGGATATGAACACATAGGTGGGTAACTTCTGCAGTGTGAGACACCTGCAGAGTGACAGTCCACGGGTGTTAGTCCATACGGACAAAAGAGAAAAGAAAAGGGAGGGAATATGTTCTTGGAGCGTGCAAAAATCCACGTGACATCGGTCCTGTTCCAGAATAAGATACGAGCATCTCAAAAGTGGTGGCTGGTTAATAAAGTAAGATTTCATAATAACATATTTACTTGAAGCTAAGATGAGATTCCCCACCGTGTTCAATATGGGGGGAGAGGAAGGCTTCTCGTCTTGGATCCAAGTATGAGGCTGGGGGGGCGGTATGTGGCTGCTGCAACTCTGGCTCCAGGCACCACAAACTCTGTCTGTCCCCTCCACTGCCTTTGCCCTCCTTATCGTGGGGAGCCAGACACCAGGTAGGACCAGGTAAATGGAAAAAAATGGGAACAGAACAGGCCAATGTGCCTGACTTAAGTATTAAGAGAGGATGGTGAACAATGGTTACTGCCCATGACTTAGAAAAGAGTAGAGATGTTTCCAGATGAATGGTGACCTATAATATAATAATATTGTATGAACCCGCAAGGGAGACGATTAGGAAGGCCAGGCATGAGTGGAGATGCACCTGGCAAGGGTCATTAAAAACAATAAAAAGGGATTCTCTACATCCATCAAAAGGAAGAGGAAGACCAGAGAAACAATAGGTCTCTTAGAGAATTTAGGGGGCAATCTAGTTATGGATGATGCAGAGGAGGCTGAAATATTTAATGCCCATTTTACTTCAGTTTTCAAAAATAGGGGCAGCTACCAGATGATAAGCACCAGGTTTTCATAAATAGGGGCAGCTACCAGATCATGGCAGCAAAGATAGGGAAGGAGACAGACAGCCCAGAGTAGTGGAAGATCAGGTTAGAGATCACTTAAAGAAGCTAGATGCTTTCATGTTGGCAGGGACAGACTGGATGCACCTTAGGATACTGAAAGAATTGGCTGAGGTCATCTCAGAGCCATGGGCGAATCCTCTTTGATAACTCATGAAGATTGGGCGAGGTCCTGGATAACCAGAAAAGGGCAGATATAGTGCCCATCTTTAAGACGGAAAAGAGGGAGGATCCAGGAAACTGCAAACAATACCTGGAAAGATCACAGACCTGGTCTTCAAGACACCTTGGGAAGAAGGTGATCAGGAACAATCACCACAGATTCACTAAGAGCAAGTCATGCCTGACTTGCTTCTTGATTTCCTTCTATGGTAGGGTGACAGGCTTTGTGGATGAGGGAAGAGCAATGGATGTGATATACCTTGATTTTAGCAACGCTTTGCACACTGTTTCCCACAACATTCTCATCAGCAAGCTAAGGAAATGCAGACTAGATACAAGAACTGCAAGGTGGATGTATAACTGGTTGGATCATTGTGCTCAACGAGTAGTCATCAATGGCTTAAAGTCTAGCTGGGAGGAGGTACCAAGTTGGGTTCCCCAGGGGTCAAGCTGGGTTCCCCAGGGGTCTTGCCCCGGATCTCGTATTGTCTAATCTGTCCATTAGTGAATTGGACAGTGGGATTGAAGTGCATGATTGCTCCATTTGTGGATGACACCAAGTTGGGTGGAACTGTGGACACTCAGGAGGATTCAGAACGACCTGAACTGATGGGAGAAATAGTCTGCAATCAGTGAGACGAGATTCAACAGGGACAAGTGCAAAGTCCCGCACCTGGGGCAGAATAACCACATGCACGAATACAGACTGAGGAACAACCGGCGAGGCCACAGTACGGCAGAGAAGAACCTGGGGGTTACAGCAGACCATAAGCTGAATATGCACCAACAGTGTGCTCCTGTTGACAAAAAAGCCAACAGCATCCTGGGTTGTATTCACCAAAGTGTCACTTGGAAATCAAGGGAAGTGACTGGGTACACATGACTTATAAGGACAGGCTGAGGGAACTGGGCTTATTTAGTCTAGAGAAGAGGAGACTGATAGGGGATTTAATAGCAGCCCTCAACTCCCTGAAGGAGAGTTCGAAAGAGGATGGAGCTGGACCGTTTTCAGTGGTGAGAGATGACAGAACAAAGTGCAACAGTCTCGAGTTGCAGCCTGGGAAGCGTAAGTTAGACATTAGGAAGAATATTCCCACAAGGAGGGTAGTAAAACACTGAAACAGGTCACCCAGAGAGGTGGTAGACTCTTCATCCTTGGAGGTTTTTAAGATCCAGCTAGACAAAGCCTTGGCTAGGATTATCTAATTGGGGCTGGTCCTGCTTGGAGAAGGGGGTTGGACTAGATTTGACCTCCTGAGGTCCCTTTCCACCCCAATTTTCTACGATTCTTCCACTCTACTCAGTACTGTGAGGACCTCACCTGGAGTATTGTGTCCAGTTTTGTGTCCCATGCTTCAATAAGGTATGGACAGATTGAAAAGTGTCTTATAGAAAGGGACCAACATGATTAGAGCGCTGGGAAGCTAACTTATGCTGTAAAGATGAAAGAATTGGTATTATTTAGTCTGGAGAAGAGAAGACTGAGGAGGGATCTTATAACAGGCTTCAAATAAGTGAAGAAGAAAGCCATGGAACAGAAGAGTAAGCAGGATACCAAGGGTCTCAAAGTCAATGCAGCAAAGGCAGAATCCATAGTTTGTGCAGCTGGAGATATAACAACAGAACAAGAGCCAAAATGTCAGTGACTCTTTATAAGAAAGATCTGGTTTCCATCTTGCATAAAGGGATATCATTAGGGGATGAGTGGAGGAACTGGAACAGCTAGGTGAAGAAGCAGGAGAGTCTGATAAGAGCTCCACTGTCTTGGGCTGAGGAGTAATCAAAAGAGATGGGAAAGGATCAGAGGCCACTGAAGCATGCATGCTGGGTTTGGTAAGTCTTTGGACAAGATACAAGAAGCAAGATGAAGTAAGAACAAATGTCACAAGTCACAGTTCCCAGCGACCAATTATGAATGGCATGTTTGGCATCCTGTGGGCATTTGGGAGACCAAAGGCGGTTGGTCATCTTGGGAAGAAAATGCTGGATGTGGAAGATGCAGGACTTAGAGCAAGAAACAAGCCAAGGAAGTCATCTGGAGAAGGTTAGAGGGAGGCTAGGAAAATATTACTGGTAACAAAGACCAAGATCAATGACAGAGCAGTACACAGAAAGTGGATTTAAACCACCTGCCAACTCTGCAGAAGGATAAGCTAGGAGGAGACATTTCAGAGTTCACACAGCCGGGGGGGAGAAGCAAGGAACGGAGCTTTACCTAATGAAACGAGGGCTTGGTAATTCCTCAGCATCTGCTCCCGATAAAGCGCCTTGTCTCCATCTTCCAGCAGCGTCCACTCCTTCCGCGTGAAGTACAGCGCCACGTCCTCAAACACCACCTGGAGCTGCCATCACAAGGGTTCACACTCAGCCTCATCCAGCCACAACCTTGAGGCTTACACTACCCTACAGCACTTTGCTAGCACAAGTACTCTAGGTTGGGATGCAAAACTCCCTGCCCCTTTGCTGTCACCCCTATCCGAGTACAGCTTTTGGCAGGGACTCAACCCTGCCAAAAGAGGAGTGCGTTTGTTGCCTTAGCCATGTCCTCCCAGGGAAAAAAACCCATGAAGCTATTCCTTCTGTTGGCATATGCTATGTCACCCATAGGGCAGCTAAGCTAGCATAGTAACACCAGTGGAAACTTAGTTGTGCAACCAGTCCCAAACTTTGGGAAGTGGTTTCCATACCTGCAAGTCACAAGGAGAACAATATGTCTAGCAGGGGTGATCCAGGGAATTCATCCACCTCCTGCCCTTGACCTCTAGGGCCTTGTAGGGTGGTGCCAGAAGCTCCCTTAGCTCTGCACATGGCCCTGGACCATGCTGGTCCAGAATCCCCAGGCACTCACTTTGCTCACACAACACATGGAGATCTCCCTGCTGATGTCCTACCTTAGCTGCCATCTCTCCTGCATTGACCAGAGGATTAGAAACGAAGGGCTGGGTAAAGAGGGAATGCAGATTCCCAGTGTCTTAGCCCAAGCTGCTGGAAATCAACCTGGACATACGAGAAATAAATGATTGTGACATTCAAACTCCATTCACAGAATCCGTAACTCTTAACTTTGTTCTGTCGTGTAGTGAAGTGTCCACATTTCCTTTGCACAACTCGCACTTGCAAGCAGGAAAGGGATCCTCCAGATACAATTACCATGGCATGATTAATGAATTTATTTATTTTTGTTCAGGAACTCTAGAAACAAAGCTCTAACGAGGGGAAGATACAGGAATGGCACGAGGCTGAAGTTACTAGATGCTTACAAGGGACATCATTTACAACAGCTCTTATAATTGGGGATAGTTGGGGATGGTCCTGCTTTGAGCAGGGGGCTGGACCAAATGACCTCCTGAGGTCCCTTCCAACCCTCATTTTCTACAATTCTTATAGTTTCGTAGTGCTTAGGGTCGGAAACATCACCAGGTCCGACCCCCTGCTCCAGGCAGGATTGGGTGCCGCAGTCATATCACCCCAGCCAAATATCTGTCCAGCCCCCTCTTGAAGGCCCCCCGAGGTAGTAGAGAGCACCACCTCTAATTTATCACATCACCTAAAATCAATATGATGATTTATATATATAAAAATAATATTCAATAATATCCCTTCATCAAAGAATCCAACTGGAGACTGGCTTACTGGCTGGTGAGCTTTTGTCCTCTGTGTAGATCAGGGATTAAAGCTGCATTTCTAAATCTTTCCCAGTTGGTTGCTAATAAACTACTCTGATGCGACTGTTTCTCTAGCATCAGAGTAATAAAGGACATATATTGTCAAACCTGTAAACACCTTGGGAGAACCACCGGTAATATAGATCCTTTGAAAGGGAAAGATGATGTTCACCAGGGTGCTGCACTAAAACCACTAGATTTTAGCATGTTGTATTTTTTGCATGGGAAGGAGAGGAGGGGAAAGCAATTCCTTCCACATTTGAGCAATACGTTGTCTAGGGGTTAACAGGAAGAAGGACAGATTTCATTCTGCACAAAGCAATCTTCCTTTCGCGAGGCAGTCTTTAGGCCCACCAGGTGATCCAAAGGGTTAGTACCACCTACAACGAGTCATATTTCTGGTTACTTGCCCGCCAGAACATTTGAAACTCTGGGCACAACCATCATATATGGAAAAAGCAGCCTTTTTCTCTGCAGCTTCTCCAACCTGATGCATCACCGCTCGAAAAATGAGCGGAGGATCCTAGTTGAAACATGTCATCTGTAAGTTTTCCTTGGGAAAACAGAAGGCAGATGAATAACCCCACTCCCCTATTTCTTTCTATTGTTCTAGGTTACTTTCCTTCCCCAGGTCTTTTTCCCTCCAGAAGTCTTCCTCTCCATCCCCTTCTCCATTTAAATGGCATAGATTTTAGAAATTAACCTTTCACTCTTGAGCTCGCATATGCCAGTTATTCAGAAGGGGTAGGTGGTGTAATGTGAGCTTTTCAACCTTTATGGGTAATTAAAACATTTGCAATTTGAAGGTACTGAAGAAAAGACGCGCTTGCCGCAACCATCATCACAAATTGCTTGATGATACCTTATATCCTCCCTCCAAAAAGAGTTGCCCTAACTGGGTAATCCCCACCCTGACCTATACAGAGCTGCATGTCTAATAACTTCTAGGGAGGAGCTCTGTATTTTTACCAAGTTGCTCAGGAGCAGGGGCTGGAGGAAAGCAATGATTCATGATCCCAAGGTGGTCTTCAAGGGGTTTTGGCCTAAACTGGTCTCTTACTCTACACCCATTCCCTTGAACCATTCACTTTCTATAGCAATCTACAGGTTTGAATAAGGTTTCACCCACCAGCTCATAACATCCTCCAGCTGAGCTGCATGAAAATAGGCCTTTATACTGCATGCTGCAAGACCTCCCATCTTAGCAGGCTTGTGTAATAGAGATGCACTTACCCTTGTCTTATTTTTCCAGATGAAGTGCAGGAGACCAGCTGGCCAAGCCTTTCAAGTACTCCCTGGTGGACATTTAGATGAACGCTGGAATGAAAAGAAAAACTTGGGGAGTACATTCATTGTCATGAGGGTTTGGTCTGCCCATGCTAGCAATGTTTGTCCTCCACGCTCCACCCATTCTTGGAGGGACACTGCTATTGTAGACCCAACAGATAAATAATTAACCTTCAAGAGGCCCTTGTGCTTTTCTCTTCTGTTAATGCCCAGGTCTCTCACTGAATTTTTAGCCAACTAGAGGAATACAAAACTAAAATTCTTGGTTCAAAGGTGATACCTTTTATCAGACCAACTAGAAAACAGCAAAAAAAACCCCCAACCCTTGCTTTTCAAGCTTTTGGGTACACACACCCTTCAAGTTGGGGGGAAATTAAAGATAGTAAAAGTCCCCTTAGGTAGAAAACTCTATACACTCAAGGTTTTCATATTCCAGCTCAAGTTTCTCAGAAATACCTACCATTTCTGATGTATCGCAATTAATTTTAGCTCCTGAGACCAAGCCAAATCTGCACTGAATTTTTCTGCAAATTTAAATGTATATGGGTTTTTTTTTCCCATTCCAGCTCCAGTTCCTCAGAAGACTTAAGATTTGCTATATCGCAATTCATATTATACCTGATGATCAAGCTGAAGCTACAGGCCTGGAAAACATTTTTTTTTTTTTTAAGGAGGAAAGAGGGTCTTTCAGGACTTGTCACTGACAAAAAGGAAGGAACGGCGTGAAAGGACAGCATCTCTCGGAAAAGCAAATGCAGAGGTTTGCCTTTTAAAGATGCCTTTGCACATACAAAACAGGAGTTGCTTTTATAGGGGAAGAAAAGAGGGCCATACAATCCTTGAGAGAGTGCTACCCAAAATAACTTTCCCCTCCATGAATACATAAAGAGCCTCTGCTGGGGGTGCACCATGGTTAATTTTCCTCTTAGCTGTCCTCTGATCATCATCTCCATCTGCCATCCTCAAGGTTAATTCAATATGCCCCTCTTTCCTATTTGACTGTCTTGGGGAACAATGTGGTGGCTGCAACCATCCTGCCCTGAGGTGCCCAGACTACAACTGGGTCTCTTGTAAAAGCACAAGGCCTAAATCTTCTTATGAAAAACCCTCCTCCTTTTAACAGGGCCATTCAGGTCTGTGAAGTTTAGAGAAATTATTTGCTCAGCTCACCTGTTCCGCCGCAGTTTGCATCCTTTTCATTCATTTGGTAGGCTACAAGTCCACTCCATCACCCACTCCCTGCCAATACTCTCATAAGCAATGTACCCTCACCCATGCAAACACTGAATACAGTTTAAACTAAAAAAAACAAGCAGGAAGACTATCTAGGTTATAACTTTGGTATATTTGATATCCCTATGTTGCATTTGCAGTTCCCATGTATCCTTTTATGCATTTATTTCATAGACATTTTAGAGCTCATTTAAAACGAGCTCTAAAATTAACTTCATGAACCTCCCCCCCACCCCTTATTATTTACCCAGACTAATTTCTCACACATCTGGATGCCCAAATGTTGCTTCATTTCTACCCTTTGCTGCTGTCTCCTTTTTCAAAATGTGTAGATTCAACCTAACCCTCAACTGGACGGGGATGGTGAACCCCTCCCAACCTGAGCAGTGAAATCCTTCCCTGAGGGTTTCCAATTCCCTTCTTCTTTCCACTATTTTTATACCAGTGCAGATCACTAACATGACACACTATATTTATACTCCTCCCCCCATCCCCTGCCCTTTTACTTTTAGCCTCAAAACATGCTGTTTTGTGCCAAATTTTACATAGCATCTCAGTTCCCACATTCCTATTTTTATCTTCTTGTTTTTCTGCAATACATCCCTTTCCTTTTTCGTTGCATCTCTCTCATCCGAGTTGTCTTCAGTGCAGCTCAAATCCTCCACTAACACTTTGCCATTTGGCAGCACGGTGTTGCTCCTTGCTGCCTGCATCCAGCTCAGCCAGAGGTTCCAGCAAGTTTTTTGCTCGGTTCAGTTGCTCGAGTATTTTAAGGTCTTGCTTTTACTCTTCTCTCGTGTACGGCTGGTGTTGACATGCGAAGGCACGTTTAAAGGACACCCCCATCCGTATCCTATAGCTGCAGTTCCAAGAAATGTGCAACCCCCTTCCTTTTCCTTTGTGTAGATTGTGACAAGCCTTGAACACCTTTGTTACACCCTGAGAAATGATGCAATTATGAGCCTGCCCAGATAGAGCCTGCCTCTGTGTGCTCTATCTATCTATAACACTGGTTCTCTGTTTTTTTGGACTCCAGGCAATCCTCCGGGCACTCCATAACTTGCATGAATTGAAAGTTTCTGAAACTAATTTATATAATATTATACTAATTTCTGAAACCCAATTTCAAAAACTAATTTATAATAATACGGTGCTGACCCCCTTACACAGGGTCCGGGCAGTAGGGGTGGGGGGACTGTCCAGGCAGGGACAAGCCTGAGCCTACCTTAGCTGCTCACCTTATCTTCCCATGCCTGAAGAAAGGAGCTTGTGCCCAAAAGCTTGCAAAGAATGATTTTTCTCCAAATATTTAGTTGGTCTAATAAAAAATACCACATTTACCCAAAGAACGGTGTCTGCTTATCCCCTTGCACCTTGCAACACCCTTCAAAGGATCTGGATGCACCCCGGTTGCGAATCACAGGTCAAAACAGCCTACTAAGCCATGCAAGTCAGAAGGTAGCCAAAAGGCAGGGACGATCTGTACCTCATAGACCGACTAAAGCAGAGACGCCTACGCTTTTGTGAGCAAACAGCTTGCTTTGCCAGATGCTGTGAAGGTCCAGCAGGAAAAGGACTGGAAGGGCTGCTGCCTTGGTGTCCAGCTGTTGGAGGGAGGGGAAGGCCTGCTTTGCCTTTTCCCCTACAAGTCACATTGACTTACGTGTGCGCCTCTGTGCAGTTATGGCCAATTGCAGGTTTTACTGTGTCTTTATATCTGGCTTTCAACCCTCCCCCCAGGCCCACCTTCCTCTACCTTCTCTCCTCCCTGGCACTTGCCATCCTCACTTCTGCAGCCCCAGTGAGCTGTCGGGATGGATGACCTTGTGAAAGCAGCTTTTCCAATGGAGTCCACTCAACAAAGAGGTGGGGGAAGTGTTTTTTTGGAGGTGAAGATGGATTGGTGATACTTGCAGATTGTACCATTTGCCCCTTGAAGCTCTAGCTCCACACAACCGGCTTCTGCAGCAATCCCCGCGGACTTGTCTTTCATCTCGATCGTACGGCAGTGCAAAGGGACTGGAACTGGGATATAATTCACTGGATGGTGGGTTATTGCCCACTGGCTGTCAAGAGTCAGGCATATGCTTACTCCAAGTAAAATGAATGCTCATGAGGCTGTCCTGACCCTGGCTGGGTTGGGGGGACCCTCATGGGCTTTTGCTCCCCAGTGCTGGCTGGATCTCTCTCCTGCACCACCCCAATTAGTCTCCCATCCAGGCAGCAATTGTCTGCCTTGTCTGCTACCTCTCCCTCCCAATGGAAGTCTCTTGCTGCAAATCTCCCTGCTCCCCGAGCCTTCAATCCCACTCACCAACCAGGCAGAGAGATGTCCTCCTCCTTGGAGCTTGCAGTTGACTCAGAGCCTTAAAAAAAAGGGACAGGAAAGTGCTTCTGCTTTTACCCCTCTTCTCACCTGACCCTGGGTATCTCTACCCCTCTGCTTGGCTCTGGGACTGGATGATCTCCCAAGGACACAAGCCAAAGTCCAACTCTGGGGAACAGAGGAGTTGTGTGAAGACGAGCCCATCAGGTCTGCTAGCAGTGTGCCAAGCAACCCTCAAGAAAATCCCATATCCTAGTCCTAGTGTGCAATTAACACGTTTCTCCCAGAAACAACTGCTCCGTTTCCGGAAACAAAAATTCATCAGCTGGCTGCATGAGAGGAAATAAGGACTAAACACTGATATCGGGTTCACGGCGCATCACAGCTTATCGAGTCTTTCCGCTGAAAGGTGAGATGACCCAGCTCCCTTTGGATAGGCCTTGATTTCCCAGTCCTCGATTTCCCAGTACTCAGCTACTTTTCTGCAAATTGTGTTCTGCTCCCCTGGATAATTCCTCTCACTCCTTCCCCTCTGCTGTGTTTTCCCTATGCTGGGCCTGGCTCTTGTGACCAGAGACCCCATGAAGATCTCACCCTACCAGACCTGAGGAAGCAGCGCTTACATTGGAAAGCTCATCTGACTTGATCCCAACCATCTAGTTGGTCCAATAAAAGGGATCGCTCTGAGAGAGATGTCTTGCGCTAGAAAGCTTGTCTGTCTCGAGCCCAATTCTGTAGTTGGTCGAGCAAGAGAGAATTCCCCCCAAAGATCCGAGAAACAACCTGCCCCATCACAGACTGAAGGCATTAAAGCAGGGGTGCGCAACCTTTTTCGGGTCCCATGACACAGGGGCGGGGGCTAGATCTGACCGACGGCCTGCGGGTTGAGTCCGACTGGGGTTTGGCAACCGTTGACCCTACCTGGGGTTGAGTGTCCTTGCATTAAAGTAGGACCGAGCCCAAGGCTGCTATGCCCTCTTCCCCTTACGGGGTGAAGCTCTAGCTGGTGGGGGAGTGTTGGGGGGGTGACTACCATGCTGCAAATATTTTGGGGGTTTTGATATGATCCCCACACACAGCAGGGAGCTTGGTGAAAATATCTCCTCTGCTGAAGATAAAACGGAAAGGACCTCAAAGATCATCTGATTTTGAGCTTTATCCATTTCATCCTCCCCTGCTCCCCGCAATACATGGAACTGGCTGGGACAAGGGCTTGTGGGGCAGCTCGCCTGGCAGGGGATACCTCCTTACCCATCTTCCAAAGAAACATTAAATAAAACCCCAGCCCCTCACATTTCCGGCTTGTTTTCAAGCCTGCAAATTTAAAGATTCTGAGTATGGGAGTTGTTTTTCAACTGCTTCCCCACCTCTTCCCCAGAGCAAGGTGGCAGAGATAGAGACAGATCAATGCAGATAGATAGATATATATAGAGAGAGAGAAATAGAGACAGCTATAGAGAGAGAGAGATAAAGATAGATAGATATATCTATATCTACGTATACATATATATATTTAAAGGGTAGCATACAAATGATGATGTGGCGTAGGCATGATGGTCCAGAAATTGGAGGCAAGGATGTCTTAGGGTGATCTCTTTTAGCGGGCCAACTACATAGTTGGGATAAAGATAGATGAGCTTTTGAATGCTAGACATGCTTCATCGGGTCATCAAAAGCGTGTCCAACTCTAACCCAAATATATAGTCTCCCCCAAAAATAATCTCACCCTAAGAGACCTGATGAAGAATGCCTTGCACTGGAAAGCTTGTTTAAATTTACCCCAACTACAGAGGTGGTCCAATCAAAGAAAAAAACCCTAAGAAATCCTTGCTATATAAATAGATTTGAGCCCTGGGGAGTGAACCATCGCTTTCTCTTGTTTGTAGTGGTATAGAGCGAGAGACAGAGAGCACAAGCTTTTCTGAAGCCAAGTGCACATCTTAAAAATAGCTGTTTACCATCGTAGTTGGGGCATGGGAGAGGCGGTAAATACAGCCCTAGACTGCAAGGGTGGTGGGGAAAATTTGCCCAGACTACAAACACAAGAAAAAACATTGATTCATACCCCAGGGCTCAAATTAACTTAAATAGCGAGGATTTCTTAGCGTTTACCTTTGAATGGACCAACTCTGTAGTTAGGATAAAGTTAAACAAGCTTTTCCAATGCAAGACATTCTTTGCCGGGTCTTTTAGGGCGAGGTCTTATTTTTGGACCCGCTATATATTTGGGATAAAGTTAGACAAGCTTTTGATGACCCGATGAAGCATGTCAAGCATTCGAAAACGTGGCTAACTATCCCAACTACAAAGCTGGTCCACTAATAGAGATCACCCTAGGAAATCCTTACCTCTAACTTTCGAACCATCATGCCTCCATCATTACTCTGCTGCCACCATTTAAGTAGCGCTCACCAGTACTGGGAAGCAGAGCCATTTAGAAACACTCACCAAGAACATTTAGCAGACGCCATTTCATCGTGATCTGCACATTTTGTGAAGCAGTTTAAACAGCTTTGTAAAAGAAAAATAAATCGGGACTTCACTTGACATTAAAATGCTGCCGTGAGGGGAGGAAAAGCTATTTCATTAATGTGCTGCCAGCATTATCTGCCAAGCTATTACAACAAACTTCAAGTCAATAGAAACCAGTGATTTTGCGCGCTCTAACTTTTTTTCTGAATTTCTCTAGGGTTGTTGGTTGAAGCTGGTCTAAGGGCATAGGCAGAAAAAGGTTCTTTGGGTAAAAGTGATATCTTTTATGAGACCACCTAAACAGTTGGAAAATAAATTGTTCTTTGCAAGCTATTGGGTACAAACACTTGTGTCTGAAGCAGGGTGTTTGTACCCAAAAGCTTGCAAAGAACAATTTTTTCCAACTATTTAGTTTATTTTATAAAAGATACCACATTTACCTAAAGAATCTCATCTGCCTTCTGAATTTCTCAGCGCTCGCTGTGGATGAGGGCAGAGAAGGCCTCTTCTTTACTGTGTGCAAGGGATGCATGAAATGCCACCCTCCTTACAATTGTAAAAGTCCCCACAGATAGAAAATCAACCTATTTTCTATTATTTTCCATCTATGGGGACTTTTACCATCTTTAAATTTGCCCTCAGTCTGAAGAAGGATGCGTGCGCCCAAGAGCTTGCGAAGAAAAGATTAAAAAAAATTTTTTTTTTTGCGATTTCTTAGTTGGTCTAATAAAAGGTATCATCTCTGAACCAAGAGTTTGAGTTTTGCATTTGATTTTGTCTCAGACCAACACAGCTCCCAAATTCCCCCCTCCTACCATTGCATTTGCATTCATTGTTCCTGCCAGCAAACTTGTGTGTTCAGCAGTGGCTTAGCAGCAAACACGGCCACTGTGTACAGGGCAGCGGTGGCTCCTGCCAAGCTGATGGCAGCGGTGCGTCCAGTTGATGCTTTTACACCCCTCCCAAAAAGAGCGTGACTGGGTACCAGGTACCCTGGTGGGGTTGAACCCGGACATTAGAAAACAGCCCCAAAGAATCAGCGTCACACCCGAAAGCTTCACCTCAACCTGTTGCTAAAGGCAGAACCATCCCATTTGGTTCTTCCGGGAAACTCAAAGGGAACATCAGTGCGGGGGCACGGGGAGCACCGACACGTTCATTAATAAGCATTACTTACGGCGCATTAAGGCGAGTGCTTGCTTAACCAAGCACTAATTCAATGCGCGGGAATTTGTGCTTGCTGCCGGGCATGGTTTTTTGGTGTAGCCTAATCCCACCGCGCAGCAGCGTATTTGCATGGGGTTTGCCCTGTACGTTACTGCAGTGTTATTAGTAAGCGTCTCATGGAGATGCACCCATTGACTGGGTCGCACCACCAGTGCCCAGTGGCCTGTGTCTCGGCGCTCGTCTTGTAGCTGCCCCAAGCGATCAGTGACGTGCCCTTACTGCCCCCTTTTATAGCTTTACTTGGCGGGGTTTGGCCCGCTGTCCCGAGGGGCCTGCGTCACATCACTTAGCTTGGAAGGGACAGTGGCCTGGGTCCCGCCCCCCGCCGCGGGCCTTGCTCCTCTCCAATATTTCAGGTTTTGGAAGGCCGGATTCAGAAACCGGTGCATAATAACCCCCCATTTGCCATTCATATCACTCCCTTCCTCAATAAACAACCCCCTACTGGCTTTCTCTGCATCACGAAGCACGCTTTTCTCATTTTTTTTTTTTTTGGCAAGTCTACGAGTCCCAACCTGAAGCGGGGTTGCACGGAGGACGAAGCCGGGCTGGTCTCAGCGGCGCAACGCGGAGCAATGGGCTCAAGCTGCAGCAAGGGAGGCTGAGTTGGGGTATTAGGGACAATGTAGGAGGGGGGTTGCGCTGGGGCTGGTCCTGCTGGGAGCAGAGGTGCGGTCCCTTCCCACCCGGGTGTCCTAGCTAGCATGCAGCGGGGTGAGACGCCCCAGCCCTTGCAAAGCCCGTCTCCCGTCTCGCGGCCCCGCTCCTACCTTCCCGGCTGCGGGTGCGGGCGCTGCACCGCGGGACGCGGAGGAAGAGGCGGGACAGGAAAAGCGCCGCGGCCGCTTGCCTCGCTCCTCCCCCGGGCACCGGCCGCGGGATTCGGGGCAATGGGCTGCGGCTGCAGCACGGGAAACTGAGGCCGGAGCCCCGGAGGAGCGGCGCGGGGGATGCTCGGGCTCGCTTGGAGGAGGAGCAGGGGGCTGACGCCGGCACCACCCTGCTCTGCGGAGGCCTCTTCCAGATGACTGCTGTGCGCTCAGCTCTGGGGGGCGTCTTTTCCCCTCCCCAGGGCAGGGACTGCTTCCCCCACCGGCCCTGGGCTGGGGGCTAGCAGCAGACACCCTCCCTATGTGCCCTGGCAGACCCAGAGATGCCGGTTGCTGGAGCCAACACTTTGCAGCACTGCATCTTTTCTAAAAAAAAAGCTGTTTAAGAAGAGGTGAGGCATGGCTCGGCCACCTAACCCATCTAGGAGGCTACCAGCTGGAGTCCATCCAGGACCGGTGCCCCCAACACGCCTGGTCTCCCCTGTGTCTGGCGTGGCCTGCATCTCACCCCCGCCTGGCCTGGGAAAGGATGGAGCCGAGGGGCTCCCTGGTGCCAGCCGTGGGGAAAGGGGGGCTGCGCTACCCCTGCCCTGAAGCCACCTTTCCCTGCCAGTCTCCCTCTTGGGGGGGCTGGCAGGGCCAGGGCGGAGCTGCAGCAGGACGTGATGCTGCCTCGAAATCCAGCCAGTTCCTTCCGTTCTCCCTCCCCCGGCTGCAGACCAGGCCTGGCAGGAGGAGGAGCGAGCGGGCTGCAGGTCGGGCATTGGCAGGGCTTGGGGGACAGGGGCACCTGTGCCCACTGCACGTGCATACGTTAGCGGTGATGCCCCTGCCTGCTTCTGGGTCAGACGCTCTGCGCAGGAGCTGCACCCGCTTGTGCTGGGGCTGAGCCCAGGGGCAGCTGGTGCCTGCTTCCTGCAGCGTTATGGGAGCTGGGTTGGGGGGGTCGTGCAAGTGCTGTAGACAGCGGGTAGAAGAAAAGGGATGGATAGTTATGTCAAGGCAGGGGAGCGGGACACAACCGCAGCACCCCTCTGGGCATGGAGCTGGGGCAGTGTGGTGTAGTCCCGGCTCTTCCATCCCCTGATAAAATCATTATCTTTCATGCAGGAGCAAGTTGGCATAGGGCCCCAAGCTGGGTCCCCTGGCAGAGAAGATGGCTGCTGAGCCAAGGTCAATGCCTGCCTGGGGTCTCCCATTCCCAGACCCGCTGCAGCCTCCGGTGATGATGGTGGAGCAGGACGCAAGTGGCCCTGGCCCCACAGCAGGAGCTAAATCGGTATGAGAAGTCCCTCGTGTCATCACAGCTGGTACTGGCAGGGAGCTCCCCAGACAGGCAGCCTCATAACCTTTTCCACCCCAGATGGTGGACTCTCTCCTGTTGCTCGTTACTCTCGCCATCCTGGCTTCACTCAGCTCAGCTCCCCACT
>NW_005843316.1:204522-206496 GCF_000455745.1 Alligator sinensis | reverse complement strand
GCAGGCATCTCAGGCTCTGTGCAGGGTTACCAGGTGACATCCTACCCAACCAGTCTGAACTCAGCCTTTTCTGGAGCAACAAGTGGCGTGGTGCACCATTAGCTCCTATGCATATGACCAATAGCACGTTGGACTAGTGCCCAATTCACAGGCCTAACAGACTCGTTTGTCTACCAATAATGCTTTGCAGCCATCAGCATGTCCCTCGTGCAGCCTTTGTCTCAGTTAACCCATCTCTGCAAGCAGACCATAGCCACATGGTTGGAAATGCTCAGCTCATGCCACACTCACCTGGTTGCTGCTGCCAGGCGCCAAACCTCTGCCCATTGCCCTTGTCCATTTTTGCGGGGGGGTGCTGTTCCTTGACCCGGCGGGAGTGGTCCTCAGGCTTCCCGGAGGTGTGAGCGGGATGGGCTTGTTGTGCCGGCTGTCTGGGACCTGGAGCTCTGGGAGCTGGAGGAAGGGAAGAGAGGATTGGGCAGAGGGACTCTGGGACCCAGTCTCCCCGGGGGGAGATAACCCACTCTTTTGCAGTTTGTGGGGATGCAGCAGGGGCACTGTCCCTATTTATGGGGAACCCCAGGGTCCTGAAGTCCTGGGCCCTGCCAAAGACTATTACAGTCACTGGTCCCCATGGGAAAGCTCTGCTCGTTCTGTGGCTGGGTGCTTTGAGAGGTAATATTGCAGGGCCTAAAGCTACTGAAATCTTCAGCAGCAGGAACTGAAGGGAGAAGGTGAGGGTGAGGGTGAGGATAGGAGTGAGCCAGCATTTGGATGTCTAGAACGGGGCCAGACAGCACCAACCTTGGACAAGTGTTGCACTCTCCAACCCTCAACAACACATTTGCTCAGGGCACTAAATTTCTCCTCATGCCCCTGTGAGACAGGCCGCTCATTATTGCAGGTTGGCAGATGCCCAAAATGTGATCAGACAGTGATTCCTTTTCAAGTGCCCAAGCTACAGAGCAGGAGCACAGAGGCCTACACTAAACACATGGAGAAGCAGGAGGAAAAAGGAAGACAGTGACACACTAGAAGAGTCAGAAGAGACTCACAAATTAAACAGCAAGAGGTTGCAAGGATCCCCAAGCACACGAGATGGGAGAACATGCACAGACCCAGACAGTGTCCTGTATCAGAAAGCCTCAGGTGAGAGACAGAACCAGCGTGAAATACTTCCCAAACTAGAGCAAGAGAAATGAAGGAGAAGCCCTAGCAAGCCACTTACACGCACTGGGCGGGATCCTGGTCTTCTGTCCATTCTTGTTTTTTCCTCACACTATCCTTATAAACTATGGGGTGTCTTATCAATAGGGGATATTAATAATTTCTTAAAAATTAATTTCCACTACAACTAATATGGAGCAACGGACTATATAAATTAACCTACAAACTATATAAACTACCTAATATTAAGTTACTAACTAAGGAACTAATAACATATATGCTAATTGCTAATACTATAAATAGACAGTGAACAATCGATATAATGCTACAGCTGGGAAACCTAGAAATACTAAACACTCGCTCTCACGGGATACCATAGAGGTATGAGAAAAATGATTTGACAATGTCTTTTTCCCTCCCACATCACAAGTCTCCACGGTGCTGTGATGGCACGTGACATAAAGGGGCACATGTCATAAAGCAGCCTGTGTCAGGCCCTGTACCTGGGGTTTCCAACCAGGCTGCCTTGGATATCCATTTTATTTTTCGAGTGTACGCATGCATCTGAATTTCTTTGTGTATAAATAAATAAAAAAGGCATCAGGGCAGGGGGAAGGGATAGTTCTCAGTTTGCTGCATCTCCTCCTCCCTTCTTGCCCACACCTGTCCCATAAGAAAGGAGAAAAATTATCTTTCTGAAAGACATTTTGCCTTTACATTTTATTTCATGGCTGTAAGGGCTTGCCAGGACTTCTTCATTTCTCCTGGAAGTGGTTGGAAAGTCTTGCACACTGGTTCTCCTTCTCA
>NW_005843316.1:191243-202410 GCF_000455745.1 Alligator sinensis | reverse complement strand
AGCTTTCCCCTGCAGGGCAGGAATGACGACAGTTCTTGGCAGGATCCAGGGCTGATGAGCCCTGGATTTCCCGACTAGGTACACAAAGTGCCCCTGCTGGTTAACACATAAACTGCAGAGGACTTGGTAATCTCTGCCTGGTGGGAATGGGCCCCAGAGTGCCTTCTCCCAACCAACTCTTCTCTTCCTCCAGTTCCCGCAGCTCCACATCCATGGCAGCAGGCAAAGGCAACCCATTTCAAGAACACTATCTGGAAGCCTGTGGACCACACCGATAGGATCCGGGGACAGCTCCCTCCCCACTGCCCGTCCATCCCCATTGCACTGAAGGAGGGCACCTAGCGTACATTTAATGCCCACCCACCAGGTAAGTGTGGCATGACCTGAGCATTTCCAACCATCTGTCTATGGCCTCCCTGTATAGATGCAGAAACTTAGGCATAGGCTGCATGAAGGACTAGGTGATGGCTGAAAGGTGTCTTTGGCACAGCCATCGATGAGGCCTGGGCGCCCTGTGCTCTGAGCTCTAGTCCCATGTAGTCTTGGCCCAGTGCCTAGGAGCTAATGGTGTCTCAGGCCTGCTGTTGCTCCAGGAAAGGCTGTGTTCAGACAGGTTGGGCAGGAGCCCTTTTGGACATGCAACCTTGGACAGAGTTTGAGCTGCCTGCCAGGGCCCTGTGATGCCTGGGGCTGCTGTTGACTGTGGAGGAGAGCACAGCCTCCTACCACCTTGGGATCCCATGGAGCATGCAGAAGTAACTCCAGCCCATGGCCATGGCAAGGTGCTTAAGGGACCATGCTTTGTTTCCTGGCAGGATGTCAGCAGTATCAATGACTGCTTAAAAAGTCAAATCTGTTGGGCTTTCCTTCCAAGCCCTCAATGGGACCCATGGAAATGGCAGCTGAAGGAACTGGAAAAGGCCCTTGTCCAGCTCCATGGCATCGAGAAGCTGGTGGTACTGTGGAGAAAGTTGAAGTCCTGGGGCATGGCCCTGTGCTTCTGAATGGTAGATGTGTTTGTGCATGTGCTGAGAAGTGGCTATTGGGCTATTGGGCTTTGGGTTCTGGATGCGTACAAACACAACCACACGCACACACACACACACACACACACACACAGAGTATGGAGCCCACACTCTGGGTGTCTCTGCACACATTTGAGAGCGTCCTGGGTAACACATACATGTATAACCCGGGTAGAACCGTGTTAGGTACTTCCTTCTCCAAGCAAAGGCAAAGGTAAGCAGGGCAGGTGTGCTGGGGGATGAAATTTCTGGTTGCACGCAGTTTCCCTTCTTCCCCAACAGAGCCAAGCCAGGACACTCTGTGAACTTAACTATATACAAACCTATTAATACAATAAACCAGAGGAAGGAATATCTATCTATCTATCTATCTATCTATCTATCTATAGATAGATAGATAGATAGATAGATAGATAGATATTCCTTCCTCTGGTTTATTGTATTAATAGGTTTGTATATAGTTAAGTTCACAGAGTGTCCTGGCTTGGCTCTGTTGGGGAAGAAGGGAAACTGCGTGCAACCAGAAATTTCATCCCCCAGCACACCTGCCCTGCTTACCTTTGCCTTTGCTTGGAGAGGGAAGTACCTAACCCGGTACTACCCGGGTTATACATGTATGTGTTACCCAGGACACCCTCAAATGTGTGCAGAGACACCCAGAGTGTGGGCTCCATACTCTGTGTGTGTGTGTGTGTGTGTGTGTGTGCGTGTGGTTGTGTTTGTACGCATCCAGAACCCAAAGCCCAATAGCCCAATAGCCACTTCTCAGCACATGCACAAACACATCTACCATTCAGAAGCACAGGGCCATGCCCCAGGACTTCAACTTTCTCCACAGTACCACCAACTTCTCGATGCCATGGAGCTGGACAAGGGTCTTTTCCAGTTCCTCCAGCTGCCATTTCTACAGGTCCCATTGAGGGCTTGGAAGGAAAGCCCAACAGGGACAGACACACACACAGGCAGACACACAGACAAAGCTTTTATTACATTAAAATGATGTTGTTGTTGATTTCACAAACAAGCCCCAATTGCCTGGTTTCCATGCAATCTACATAACCACTAATGAAGTGGTTCCCTAATAATAGGCAGTCCTTCACCTCGGAGTCTGAAGTTAGAGAAGCCAGTTTGAACCGTGTTCCTTCTCCCTACACACTGTCTTAATGGCACAGTTGGAACGGGATACCCTCCGCAGACACAACCAGAGTTACTTTTGCTGGGTGCGGGAAGAGAGTGGGAGTGTCAAGAGCACAGCTCAACTCTAGCAGGAGGTTGTGGCCGATCCTAACCACCAATAGGATAGAGCAGGCATGGGCAGAATACAGGACGCAGGTCACATCCAGGCCACCAACTGATCCTATTCAACCTGCCACCTCCTGCTGGGAGCCTGAGGAGGGGTGGATGTGCCCGACCCCGCTGCACTCTGCCACAGCTGGGGCTGTGTCTGGATGGGTACACAGACTCCTCCACGCAGTGCAGGTGGGCAGGTGTGATGGCTACTCAGCTTGGTGCATCAGGACCCATCTCATGGAGGCCCAGCTGCTGGCAGCCACAGTGCAAGGACTGCACAGCACAACAGGAAACTTGGAGGCAGGGGTGTGGGTGCAGGGGGCACGGGGTTACGATTCTGCTCAATGGGTGGTTCAGACTTGCCATGGCAGTGGCAGAGCAGCGTGGTCCAGGGAGCAGCCATCCTACCTCAGGCTCAGGATGCCAGCTGGATGGCTGAACAGGATCATTGCCACCTCACACCATCTCCAGGCATCAACAGCTCACTAGAAGTCCTTAAGTGACCCTCCAAGCCAAAAAATTGCCCACCCCAGAGACAGAGCCACTCCCTTAGCCGATTGTGCCAAGTGGGATGGAGCAAGGAGGGGCCTCCTGTGGAGAGAGAGCCTCTCCCTAAGCCAAGGATGAGTGAGCAGCTCGAATGTGAAAGCCCCACCTTTGATTTTGGATCTCAGTTCTGGAGCGCATTTGTTCAACCAGGGCCTCCCATGACTTTGTTTGTAAAGAGCTACTTAAATAATGGATTGCCCTGTTGGGGGTGCATGACAAAATGAATCCAGAGTGCAATGCCTTCATGTCCAATAAAGGAAATGGTGATACCCACCATGAAAAAGTCTCTTTGCACCTTGTAGCAGGGTGCCAGAATCCACCCCTGCTCCACTTACCGGGTTGGCAAGTCAACATTGGGAAGGAAGTAGCAGAGCCAAGAGGAACATGAGCACGCGCATTTCAAATGGATGCCGGCAGATGATATTAGGGGCAAACAAAATTGGAAGGGAGATGCCAAGACTCCAAGCAGGGAGCATAGCACCCAGCTGCAGGGGCTGGTGGACAGATCCCTGAACGGTGGGTAAGAGACTTACCAGCGCCAGTGAGGAGATGCTGAGCAGGGCATGCCAGAGCAGCGGCTGCAACTGAAGGCTGCCAAATGGGGATGGTAATTGGGGGCTTCCCAGGATGTGGGAGCTCCATGATCTCCAGACCTGTAAAAGAAAGAGACAGAAAGAAAATGAAAAGAGATGTTTCAAGAAGAAGCCACAAATAAGTTAAGCTCGCGGTACGAGAAGACGTGCCCTAGCTGCTAGGAACCCCGGCTGGAGTAAGACAGTACCTGCAAAGAGCAGCAACACTCGGGTAAGGTGGTGAGGCAATAGATGTCAGGAGTGAGGATTTATTCCTGTTGTGAGCAAAAAAAATCAGAGAACTGACACCCTGAAGGAACAGTAACACCACAGGAAGTAGGAACCGCCTGGTGACTGAGTGTGCCCAGGATTATGCGGTGTATAACTGCATGGACTGTAACAAGAGGATTTAGCAACGTTATAAGAGACGGGAAAAGAGTTTTCCACAGAGGGGATCCTAGGACAAGGAAGATTGAGGGAGAGAAGGATACCGACCCCTCATCACGTATGGCTTCTTCAATTCAGTGTTACACCGAACGATGATAACTCTTGATTTTAGTTTACTACCTCCATTGACAGCTTAATAAAGGCAGAGAAAATGCTGCAGAGACTCCTAATTATCTTTGAATGAACATCTAGGTCCCCAGAGCAATCTAGACCCTCACAAGCTCTAACTACAAGATCCATTGACCCACCAGGTGCTATTAAGATGGGTGGAGACAGGAGATGGGATGCTGCAACCTTGTATTTAGGCCTCAACCCTAGGCCCCTTACATAAGGCAGCCTCCCCACAATATATTTTTTCAACAAATAAGACATCAAGGTGTGGCAGGGAAGGGAGACAGACAGCCCCCACAAGAGAACTGCATACTCCTGGTACACACCTGCACAGACACTCCTAGTGACTCATGTGTGGCCTGTGGGCTGCAGTTAGGGAACATCAGCATTAAGCGTTTGGGCCTCTGTGTATATCGGCATCTGCAGCTCCAATGCCTCCAGCTGCTGCTATGGATGTGTAATAGCTCTGGGGCAGGTCTGGCAGTTCTGCTCCTGGGCCAGAGGAGGAGGGAGGTGAAGTCACAAAACTAAATTAGACCACCGTAGGAAATGACCCTTCTTAGGACCATCCCCTCATCACAGGGAAGGTTGTGCCAGGTGTCTGCTCCCCGGGACCTGCCACGTTGGACCAGCAAAGTGAGGTTAATCTCTGATTCTAAACAGGATTTCAGTAAAATCATATAACCGGAGTCTGCACGCCAGTCTTCTCTGTGCTCGAAGGCCAGGACTTTTCCCATATGATTGCTGATCTTGAAGTAGCAGGCATATACCTGGGCAGACACTGAGACCCCATTTCCCCGTCACAGCTATTCCCCATTGGCCTCCAGGCATGCTTCATGTGGCAGAAAAATATTGTCACTGCTGGCCTTGCCCAAGCTGAAATCAGGACTCGGAAGTGAAATGCCCAGACCCCAGCCTCAGAGTCCAACAGGCAGCCAGCCCGCATGGATACAACTTCTCTCGAGTGTCATACAAACTCAGCAGTTTTCATTATGTTGATAAATCCAGATGCAAGATTCGCGGGATGCAGCTGCGTACTTGTGTCCAAGCCCTGCTCTAGAAAGCGGAATAGGAGTGGGAACGAGAAGGAGCCAAATCCTAGTGCAAAGTGCTTCTGATCTCAGCAGGGAGGGAAGAAAAGGAAGGAGATCCATTCTGGAGAGCGAAAGCAAGGACTGGAAGCAAGTTTGGCTAGGCTGGGCTCTTGTCTTGCATTTAAATCTCTATTGGATTGGCCCCCCCTTGGGATTGTGCTTGGTGAGGAGAGAGGGTCAAAGGCAGCACCACCGTTTCCCACCTACCACTTCCTGCTGCATGACACATCTTGGGGAAAGGAAAATAGAGTGATGAATGGTGGCTGCACTCACCCTCTGGGCTCTGGCACAGCACAAAAGGAGTGACTTCAGCAAGAGTCTGCACTGATCCTCTGATGAGCACAGACAGCTCATTCCACATATCAAGTAAAGCCAGAGGGGTGGCAATGCACCCCTGCCCACTCTGTCCCGTGCCAAGTCAAATGGCCTTACATGCCATGCCCTGGCACACATCGCAGGATTACCAATCTCTGGGGTAGGCCATGCCTACAAAAGTGAGCATTTTTGAATGTCCTCTAGGTAGAAAGCCCTGCAAAAGCTGCAGTACTCTTCTATTGTGACCGTACTGTTTTTATCACTGGACAGAAACAGGTTTGACCCAACCTGTCCTCAAGGCTGTATTGGGACCTCCACAGGCTGCAGTATGTCCTCTTTTCCCCCTGCCCCACAACATCACATATATAATTTTCCACCCATGTTTCCTCATTGCCATGTGGTGCCAACCGTGGTCAGCAAGGACACCCTGAGTCTGACTGAATTTCTAATTATTTATTAAACTACAGGGTGAAACTAAAGGGAAGGGAATCTTGATTTTGGAAATTGGGAAGGTCCGGGCTGGGACTACGGGTCCCTCTGACTCCTGTCCCTGCAAGATAAGAGAAGAAGAGGGGAACTGTTAAGACAATGCTGAATTGCCCAGGTTGATGCTGCAAAAAACTCCCGTATTGTCGCCGTTGTGGCCATGCTGGCTGCTATCTGTGGCAGTCTGGGGTGAGCAGGGGACTGCTTTCCTTCAGCCGGCCCTTCCTGCCCGTGGCGGGGAGGCTCCCCCGCAGCTGTTCTTCACCTGTCCAGCCATGAGGGCTGGCTCTGGTCTCCCTGTGCAATGGTACAGAGCCACCTCCCTGCCCTGCAGGGCTTTGTAACCCTCACCTTGCTGGGTCCGAACAGCTCATCTTCTCGGGCTCCAAGCAGAGCCTCAGTCCCACAGAGGACCCTCCCTGGGTAAACTGCCTGGGGTGCAGAGTACTGGAAGACTCCAGCGGATCTGTAAGAGGGATGACTGGGAGAAAGGAGGAGGTGTCAGAGGCCGTAGAGGGGGTGAGTGTGGGAAGGTCCCTGGCAGAAGAGGATTCAAGGCCCAAAGTGGCTCAGCTCCCAGCTGTCAGGACTAGCCCCACTGACGCCCTCCCTCGCTCCATGAGGGCAGACATTTATGTCCAGGGAACTTCCACATGATCTTATGAACAAGTCCTTCACCTTCTTCCTCCTCTTACCTGAGCCTCAGTCTCTGTCTTTGAAGTCGCTCCTCGTCTTCCGCCCATTCCCGCTCCCGCTCCTGGAAATAGTGCTCAACCTGCTGCTCCTTTTCCATCCGCAGCTGGAGGTTCAATGAGACACAGAAGGGAACAAAGCAGGAGTCAGTGCAGACAGCAGCAAGCACCCCACAGGACACATCCCCACAGACATGCCAGCTACCCTGCCTCAGCCCACTGCAGGGACACATGAGACACTTATTATGTGCTTGTCCATCAATGAATGTGACCGGGATGCACAATCCTGCACACACAGACCCTTCTGCAGTGCACAGAGAAATACATCTGTTTCCCAGGACACCTTTGCATGTGCATACAGACTCCCGGAGTGAGGGCTCCTTACTGTGTGTGTTTGCTTGTGTTTACATGTATCCAACATCCACAGCCCAACAACCCCATGAGCCACCTCTCCGCAGATATACAAACACATCTACCACTTGAAAGCACTGGGCCATGCCCCAGGGCTTTACCCATGAACGTTGTGTGCCCCTGGAGGCTGAGGAGGCATGGCAAGCACCCTCAGGCAGCTGTGGCACTGTCAGGAATGGGGGAGGAGAGGGCAGGCAAGCACTGACCACCGGTTGGCAACCACCTGCAGATGCTGCCAGCCGCGGTTGCGGCCAATGGCAATTGTGGACCACCCACAGTCGCTGCCAGCGGTGTCAGTGGTGCGGTGGGTGGCAGACTCCCCGCAGGCACTCCCAGCAGTGATGGCAGTGCCTTTTCGCAGCAGGTGCACCACAACAGAAAGCCTGAGGCACCATTAGCACGTAGGCACTGGACCAAGACTGCATGGGAGTAGTGCTCAGAGCACAGGGAATCTGGGCCCCATCCATGCCTCTGCCAATGACTCCTTGCAGCCATCAGCAAGTCACTCGTGCAGCCTGTGCCTCAGTTTCCCCCTTTATACAAACAGGGCATGCCATACTTATCTGGTTGCTGTTCCTGGGCATCAAATGTATGCCTGGTGCCTCTTTCCAGTGCGTAGGCGGGGAGCTGTCCTTGGACACAATCAGTCTGGTCTGCAGTCTTCCAGAGGATGTTATTGAAATTGCTTGCCCCTACCTGCCGCCATGGGTCTGGAGCTCAGGGAACTGGAGGAAGAAAAGAAATGATTAGCAGAAGACACTCTGGACCCCAGGCTCCCCAGGAGGGAATGATCTACACGTTTGCTATCTGTAGGGAAGTAGTATGGGCACTTTCCCTATTTAGTTGGGGACCACAGGGTCTAGCACCCCTGTTTCTTGCCAAGAACTATCATAAATCCTGCTCTGCAGGGGAAAGCTGTGCACATTCAGTGGCCGGGTGCTTGGATTAGTAATAATGCAGGGCCTGAAGAAACTGCCATCTTTAGCAGCAAGAACTGAAGCCAGAGGGAGAGGATGAACACCAGGGGAGGCCCCATTGATATAGTTACTCAGGCCTTTGTTCCAAAATCTTACATGGGACTACAGAAGCAGGGGGAGCCTTCTAAAGGAGTTTGGTCTGACCTGGTGGGAATAACTCAGCAGTAGCATAACTAGAGCTGGGTCAGAGGGCACCAACACTGGGCAAGTGTGCACTCTCCAGCCCTCAACAACACCTATGCCAGGGCATTGCATTTCTCTTTATGCCTCTACGAGAGAGGCTGGTCCTTATTTCAGGTTGGCAGTTGCCCAAAGAGGAGACCAGACAGTGATTCTATTCCAAGAGCCCGAGCTACCGACCAGGAGAATTGAGGCCTACACTAAACAGATGGAGAAGCAAGAGGAAAAATAACACAACACAAGGCCAAAAGACAGCCAGCAGAGATTCACAGCAGCAGGAGATTGCAAGGAACACCAAGCATGAGATGGGAGAAGATGCACAGACGCACACACTGTCCTGAAGTGGAAAGCTGCTCCAGCTGAGAAGGAGAACCAGTGTGCAAGACTTTCCAACCACTATCAGGAGAAATAAAGGAGAAGTCCTGGCAAGCCCTTACAGCCATGAAATCAAATGTAAAGGCAAAATGTCTTTCAGGAAGATAATTTTTCTCCTTTCTTATGGGACAGGTGTGGGCACGAAGGGAGGAGGAGGTGCAGCAAACTGAGAACTATCCCTTCCCCCTGCCCTGATGCCTTTTTTATTTATTTACACACAAGAAATTCAGATGCATGCGTACACTCGAAAAATAAAACTATATCCAAGGCAGCCTGGTTGGAAACCCCAGGTACAGGGCCTGACACAGGCTGCTTAATGACATGTACCCCTTTATGACACATGCCATCACAGCACCATGGAGACTTGTGATGTGGGAGGGAAAAAGACATTGTCAAATCATTTTTCTCATACCTCTATGGTATCCCCTGAGAGCGAGTGTTTAGTATTTCTAGGTTTCCCAGCTGTAACATTATATCGATTGTTCACTGTCTATTTATAGTATTAGCAATTAGGATATATGTTGTTAGTTCCTTAGTTAGTAACTTAATATTAGTTTGTTTATATAGTTTGTAGGTTAATTTATATAGTCCATTGCTCCATATTAGTTGTAGTGGAAATTAGTTTGAAGAAATTATTAATATCCTCTATTGATAAGACACCCCATAGTTTATAAGGATAGCGTGAGGAAAAAACAAGAATGGAGAGAAGACCAGGATCCTGCCCAGTGCGTGTAAGTGGCTTGCTAGGGCTTCTTCTTCATTTCTTTTGCTCTCAGTTGGGAAGTCTTTCACACTGTTTCTGTTTCTCACCTGAGGCTTTCTGATACAGGACACTGTCTGGGTCTGTGCATGTTCTCCCATCTCGTGTGCTTGGGGTTCCTTGCAACCTCTTGCTGTTTGTCAGTCTCTTCTGACTCTTCTAGTATCTCGCTGTCTTCCTTTTTCCTCCTGCTTCTCCATGTGTTTAGTGTAGGCCTCTATGCTCCTGCTCTGTAGCTTGGACACTTGAAAAGGAATCACTGTCTGATCACATTTTGGGCATCTGCCAACCTGCAATAATGAGCGACCTGTCTGCAGGGGCATGAGGAGAAATTTAGTGCCCTGAGCAAATGTGTTGTTGAGGGCTGGAGAGTGCAACACTTGCCCAAGGTTGGTGCCGTCTGGCCCCACTCTAGACATCCAAATGCTGGATCATTCCTGTCCTCATCCTCACCCTCACCTTCTCCCTTCAGTTCCTGCTGCTGAAGATTTCAGTAGATTTAGGCCCTACAATATTACCTTTCAAAGCACCCAGCCACAGAACGAGCAGAGCTTTCCCACGGGGACCAGTGACTGTAATAGTCTTTGGCAGGGCCCAGGACTTCAGGACCCTGGGGTTCCCCATAAAATAGGGACAGTGCCCCTGCTGCATCCCCACAAACTGCAAAACAGTGGGTTATCTCCACCCAGGGAGACTGGGCCCCAGAGTCCCCTCTGCCAATCCTCTCATCCCTTCCTCCAGTTCCCGGAGCTCCAGGTCCCAGACAGCCAGCACAACAAGCCCATCCCGCTCACACCTCCGGGAAGCTTTAGCACCACTCCTGCCGGGTCAAGGAACAGCACTCGCACGCCCCCAAAGCTGGACAAGGGAAATAGGCAGAGAGGTTTGGCACCCGGCAGCAGCAACCAGGTGAGTGTGGCATGACCTGAGCGTTTCCACCCATATACCTATGGTCTGCTTGCAGAGATGGGGTAACTGTGACACAGGATGCATGAGGGACATCCTGATGGCTACAAAGAGTCATTGGTAGACCATAGATCCTGGTAGCCATGTGCATTCGGCACTAGTCCCACATGCTCTTGGTTGTATGCCTAGGAGCTAATGGTGCACCATGCCACGTGTTGCTCCAGGATAGGCTGTGTTCAGACTGGTTGGATAGGATGCCACCTGGGTAACCCTGCACAGAGCCTGAGCTGCCTGCCAGGGGACTGTGATTCCTGGGACCCCTGGGGACAGTGTGGAGGACAGCACAGCCTCCTGTCCGCTCGGGATCCCACAGAGTGTGCCGAAGGAACTCCAGCCCAGGGCCATTTCAAGGTGCTTAAGGGACTGTCTCTCTTTCTTGGCAGGATGTCAATAGTCTCAGTGAGTGTTTAAGCATCCAAACCCTGAGCTGCCTGCCAGGGGACTGTGATTCCTGGGACCCCTGGGGACAGTGTGGAGGACAGCACAGCCTCCTGTCCGCTCGGGATCCCACAGAGTGTGCCGAAGGAACTCCAGCCCAGGGCCATTTCAAGGTGCTTAAGGGACTGTCTCTCTTTCTTGGCAGGATGTCAATAGTCTCAGTGAGTGTTTAAGCATCCAAACCTGCCGGGGATTCCTGCCAATCAAGAAGTGGGACCAGCGGAGCCAGCCACTGGCAGAAATGGAAAATGCCCTTGCCCAGCTGCATGGACTGAAGAAGCTGGGGGTGCTGGGGAGAAAGGTGAAGCCCTGGGGCATGGCCCTGTGCCTCTGAATGGAACAATATGGTCACAATACAATATTACCTATCCAAGCACCTGGCCACAGCATGAGCAGAGGTTTCCCTTGAGGAGCAGGGATTATGATAGTTCTTGGCAGGATCCATGGGTGCTAGACCTTGGGGTTCACAACTAGGTAGG
>NW_005843316.1:183871-191233 GCF_000455745.1 Alligator sinensis | reverse complement strand
GCCCCGGGCCAGCCGGCAAAACAAGCTGATCCTGCTAACCCCTCCTGAAAGCCTAAGGACCACTCCTACCAGGTCCAAGACCTGCTCCCCCCCACAAGGCCGGACAAGGGCAATGGACAGACGTTTGGCGCCCGGCAGCACCAACCAGGTGAGTGTGGCATGACCTAAGCATTTCCAACCATGTGCCCATGGTCTGCTTGTGGAGATGGGGAAACCAAGGCACAGGTTTCATGAGGGTCATTGGCAGAGCCATGGATGGGGTCTGGGAGCCCTGTGCTTTGAGCACTACTCCCATGTGGTCTCGTTCCAGTGCCTAGGAGCTAATAGTGCCTCAGGCCTCCTGTTTCTCCAGGAAAGGCTGTGTTCAGGCAGGTTGGGCAGGAGCCCTCTTGGGCAACCCTGCACAGAGTCTCAGCTGCCTGCCAGGGCCCTGTGATTCCTGGGGCTGCTGTCGACAGTGTGGAGGATGACACAGGCTCCCACCAACTTGGGATACCACACAGCCTGCAGAAGGATCCTCAGCCCATGGCCATGTCAAGGTGCTTAAGGGACAGTGCTCAGCTTCCTGGCAGGATGTCAGCAGTCTCCATGACTGCTTAAAAGTTCAAAGCTTCCGGGCTTCCCTGCCAGTCCACAAATGGGACCAATGGAACCGGCAGCTGGAGGAACTGGAAAAGGCCCTTGTCCGGCTGCATGGCATAGAGAAGCTGGTGGTACTGTGGAGAACAGTGAAGTCCTAGAGCATGGCCGTGCTCTCAAGGGGTAGATGTGTTTGTGCATGTGCTGAGAAGTGGCTATTGAGCTGTTGGGCTTTGGGTGCTGGATGCATACAAACACAACCACACACACACACACACACACACACACACTCTGGGTGTCTCTGCACACATTTGAGGGTGTCCTGGGTAACACATACATGTATAACACAGGTAGTACCGGGTTAGGTACTTCCCTCTCCAAGCAAAGGCTGCTGAAAGGTGGCATATATGGTTATTGGGCTGTGGGTGCTGGTTGCATGCAAACATAAACACAAACACACACATACACATAGTAAGGAGCCCGCATTCTGGCAATCTGTGTGTACATGTGAGGGTGTCCTGGCAAGCACACACCTGTCACTGAGCCCTATAGTGGGGCCTCCTTGTGCATGATTGTGAAGCCTCAGTCACACTCATTGATTGACAGGCATGTAAATGTGTCACGTGTTGCTACACTAGGATAAGGAGGGGTAGCTGGAGTATCTGTGGGGATGTCCTGGGGATTGCTTGCTGCTGTCTGCACTGACTCCTTCTTTGTTCCCTTCGGCGTCCCACTGAACCTCCAGTTCTGGACCAAGAAGGAGCAGCAGGTGGTATTTTCAGGACAGGCAGAAGGAGTGGGAGTAGGAGGAGCAGCATCTTCAATGGCGGAGGCTGGGGTGAGAGGAGGAAGAAGGTGAAGGGCTTGTTCATGTGGGAGGTCCCTGGGCATTAATGTCTGCCCATATGGAGCCAGGGAGGTCGTCAGTGGTGCTGGCTCTGACACCAGGGTGCTGAGCAGCTTTAGGCCTTGAGTCCTCTCCCTGCCAGGGACACTCCCACACTCACCCCCTCTACGGCCCCTGACACCTCCTCCTTTCTCCAAATCATCCCTCTTACAGATCCCCTGGAGTCCCCAATACCCTCCACCCCAAGCACCTTCCCCAGGGAGGGTCTTGTCTGAGACTGAGGCTCTGCTTGGAGCCAGAGAGGATGAGCTGTTCGGGCCCATCAGGGTGAGGGTGACAAAGCCCAGAAGGGCAGGGAAGGGGCTCCATGCTATTGTGTGGGGAGACCAGAGCCATCCCACACAGCTGGAAAGTGCCAGAACAGCTGTGGGACAGGGGAGCGTCCCCAGCACTGGCAGGAGAGGACAGCTGAAGTCAGGCAGCGTCCTGCTCAGCCCGAACTGCCTCCATGACCAGCCAGCATGGCCACCACAGAGACCACAAAGGAGATGTTGTGCCCTGAGCCCTGGGAGCTTCAGTGTTTTCCTAACGTTTCCCCTGTTCTTCCATTTTCTTGCAGGCACAAGAGTTGGATGGACCCGCAGTCCCGGGCCAGGCCTTTGCTCTTCCCCAAGCCAAAGCTACCTCCCATCTAGTTTGACCTCCAGTTTGAACAAATAATTCAAAAATTAGTTGAACTCAGGATGTCCTTGTTGACCTTGGTTGGTACCACATAGAAAGGAGGACACAGGGGTGTAAAAGGGTATATCGGATATCGGGCAGGGAGGGGTGGGTGGAAGGAGGACATGCTGCAGCCTCATGAGGTCCCAACACAACCTTGAGAAAAGATTGGGACAGAAGTTCCTCCTTGCCCTGTGGAGACTGGTGATGTCAGGGAGAAAAAGGCATTGTCAAGTATTTTCTCTCATACCTCTGCTGGCATCCACCAAGAGAGCTAGATAAGGAGAGTGTTTCGGTTTACTAGGTTTCTCAGTCGTTCCATTTTATTTATTGTTGTCTAGGTATTTGTACTATTAGTGATTTGTATTTATATTTTTGGTAGCTTAGTTGGTATCTTAATATGAGTTAATTTATGTAGTCAGTAGCTGAATTCATGTAGTCAGTAGCTTAATATTAGAATTGGTACCAATTAGTTTTGAAGTCATTCTTAATATCCCCTATTGATAGGATTTTCCATAGTTTATAAGAGCAGTGTTAGGAAAAGAAAAAGAATGGATAGAAGACAAGGATCTCGCCAAGTACATTTAAGCGGCTTGCTACAGGTTCTCCTTCGTTGCTCTTGCTCCTGTTTGTAAAGCTTGCAAGCTGGTTTTCTGTCACCTGCAGCTTCCCGATGCAGGACACTGGGTCTGTGCAAGTTCTCCCATTTCATGTGCTCGGTGTTCCTTGCAACCTCTTGGTCTGTAGCTTGAGCTACTGAAATGGAATCCCTGTCTAATCTCATTTTTGGGCATCTGCCAACCTGCAATAATGGCCGGCTTGTCCCACAGAGAAATTCAGTGTAAGAAGAAACTTAGTGCCCTGGGCAAAGGTATTGTTGAAGGCTGGAGAGTGGAACTTTTGCCCAGGGTTGGTGCCCTCTGGCCCTGCTCTACACTTTCTAATGCTAATTCATTCCTGTCAGATCTGACCAAACAGCTTGACAAGGCTCACCCACGCTGTCTTTGTGGGATCTCAACAATACAGGCCTGAGTATGGCTGACATGTCTGTGGGGATGTGTCCTGTGGGGTCGCTTGCTGCTGTCTGCACTGACTCCTCCTTTGTTCCCTTTTGTGTCCCATTGACCCTCCAGCTCTGGGTTGAGAAGGAGCAGCAGGTGGAGCAGTACTTCCAGGTGCGACAGCAAGAGTGGGACTGGGAGGAGGAGGAGCAGCTTCTACGGCAGAGACTGAGACTCAGGTAAGAGAAGGAGGAAGATGAAGGGCTTGTTCACAGGCACACGTGGGTGTGGTCTGGACATTAATGTCTGCCCACATGGAGACAGGGTGTCAGTAGGGCTAGCACTGACAGCAGGGAGCTGAGCGACTTTGGGCCTTGAGTCCTCTTCTGACCAGGGCTCCTCCCTCACTGACCCCCTCTACGGCCTCTGACACCTCCTCCTTCCCCATAATCATTCCTCGTACAACTCCCCTGGAGCCCCCCAATACCCTCCACCCCAAGCACCTTCCCCAGGGAGGGCCTTGTCTGGGACTGCGGCTCCACTTGGAGCTCGAGATGATGAGCTGTTTGGGCCCGTCAGGGTGAGGGTGACAAACCCCTGCAGGACAGGGAGGAGTCTCCGTGCTATTGTGCGGGGAGACCAGAACCGACCCGCACAGCTGGAAAGTGCCAGAACAGCTGTGGGACGGGGGAGCATGCCCAGCACTGGCAGGGAGGGACTGCTGAAGCCAGGCAGTGTCCTGCTCAGCCCCGATCACCTCAGTCAGCAGCCAGCATGGCCACAAGAGAGACCACAAACTGGAGCCACTGGTGCCCTGACCCCTGCGGGCTTCAGCCTTTTGCTAACATTTTTTCCTTTTCTTCCCTTGTCTGCAGTCCTGGACCAGGCTTTTGGTGTTCCCAAAACCTAAGTTACCTCCCTTTTAGTTTGACTCCAAAATGTAATAAATAATGCAAAACTCAGCCAGATGTAGGATGTCTTTGGTGACCTTGGTTGGTACCACATGGGGAGGAGGACACAAGGGTAGAAACGGCTACCTTTCAGGTGGGGAAAAGCCAGTTGTTTAATGTCACCAGGTCAGGAGCCAAGGTAATCTTCATCCCAGAATAGTAGATGGATTAACACATGGACTGGCACAGATCTTTGCTGGACCGGTCTTCCTGGAGACTGTGCTCTTTGAGAGTAGCAAGGGTAGCATACTCCCACCTCTTCCTTCATGCCAAATTTGGGGGCAGTGGAGAAGGAGAGGTAAACAGATGTGGCATTCGCTCAGCAGTGGCTCCAAAGTTTGTTCCTGTCATTCGTGTGAATTCAGAAAATGTAAGAAAACTCTTCTCTGCATTGTTAATGCAATTTCTGTAGGTTGTTGCTATTAGTGCTTCTTTGATGGAGCCAAAGACAGTTGCTTCAAGCCTCATCTGGCCCGCAAGTGTCTGTGGGTCTGGTGCCTTTGCTGGGCAGGATGATCCGATGGTGACTCTCGTCTACTGAGGCTGAACCCCTAGGTTCGAGTCCATGTTCAGCCCCACATTGCCCGAAAGGTCAACTGTGTCGGAAGTGCTTCTGCGGTGATAGGGGGAAGCATATTCAGGTGTGAACTGAAATCCAAAGGCTTGAGGTGACCCTGGGGCAGCCACTATTTTGGTTTTAGTAGTAATGGTCAGTCCCAGGTCTGGGACAACACCGAGGAGCCTTGAGCTGGCCCTGGTGCCGTCCCAAGGCTGAAAGCCAGAATCAGCTCTGCCCCTCCATTACCCCTTCCTACTGGTATGCATCAGCACAAGCCCTGAAGCTCTGGGCAAGGCATTGAGCAGCTTCCTGGGCCCCAGCACCCTCCTGCCTCAGAAGGATGGACAGAGAAATGCATTTCAGATGACAGGACTGAGAAGGTCACTCAATCCCCTGCATGTCGTGTTTGGGACGGGGGGAAGGTGGGGTGCAGGGGGAGCGAGTGTGACTTGGTTGCCGTTGTGCTCTTTTCTTGGTCACACGAAACTCTGGGCAGGGCCAAGCCAAGTCCAGGGAGAAAAGGAAAAGATCTTCTAAAGGATGGGAGGGAACAGAGCCAGGGCCCGCGCTGCGGTTTGTGTGACTAGGTAGAAAGCCTGAGCTGCACACACAGCCGCTGCCCAGGTGCCCTGGGCCTCGCATGCCCTGGGAGCAGCTGGCAGGTGGGCAGCCCCATAAGAAAGGTGCAGGCAGGTGTAGCCAGGTAGCCTGGCCTTTAAGAAGGGCAGCCAGCCCTGCGGTAGCTGCCCAGCCGTGAGCTCTTGAAAGCCCAAGCAGTGAGAGAGCAAGGAGCTGGAGCTGGGGCAAGGAAGAGTTTGGAGGTAGGAAGCAGCCTCAGCGGCTCCCCCTAAGAAGGGCCGGAGGCAAAGGGCCTCTCCTGCCACCCGGACAAAGTCTGAAGATTGGCTCTACTCATGTATTTGGACCAGGAGGATGACTGCATTGTGTAACCCAACCCGCGGGGGTCCCTGCAGGTCTGGACATTTGTAGTGTGTCAGGGGAGACCTGGAGGGAGCCTGAAGCCAGAATGGCAATGGAGGGGGCAAAGGTGGCGTGAAAAGATGCTTGAAGTTTGCTCTGCAGCACGTGCCACAGTAATGCCCGGCCTCTGCCATTAGCCAGCGTGATCGCTCAGCTCCTTGAAGGCCTGGTGAGGTCTCGTGAGGCCAATCCACGAAATCTGGATGTGGGCAGCTGGGCAAACACTGCCTTTACCCGCCTACCACATGGCCCCGAGTAACATGCTTTATTCTGGGAGGAAGAACGAGGAAAGAAAATAACTTTCCAGAATCGTAACTGCCCCGGCAAGGGCTGGGCCTGCACGGGCCGGGGGGGGCCCTCTCCTCAGCCTGGCCTACCGCGACTGCAGTGACGCCATTTCGTTTCATGGTCACCCCTGTTGTGACTGCTTCCTTATGGAAAGCAGCCATTTTCTCCATGTTAGGGCCCCCAGGGCTTGATACTCTCTGGCAGACAGATGCCATGTGATTGGGAACTGAAGGAAAAGCCAGTCCTGAAAGCACTCAGGGTTACCTTATTTCCAGTTTCAAAAAAGAGAACGGCCGTGGGGGAGAGAGGAGGAGAAAGGGGGAAGAGGAATATGATTTTGTGGGAGAGGGGGCAGTGATATGCCCCATGCCCACCCCAGCCCTGGCAGTGCCCCTCACTCCCGGACAAGGCTCTCTGGCCCCTCCATTTTGGGAAGGGCAGGCAGAACGTGCTGGAAGGCCGTGTCTCCGTGGCAGTGCCGGGCCGTGCAGGCGAGATGCCTGAGCTGGCTCTGAAGAAGCGACGCCAGGTCCCGAAGCAGCACACGTGTGTTAGCACCGCGCTTCCCAGCCTTTTCCAGCCCAAGGCACACTTACATGAACAAACATTTTCCGCAGCACACATGTTAAGGCGCTCCCCATCCTCATACCTACTGCAGCTCATTGCCACGGCACAATTACACGACACACCGGTTCATTTCTGATGGCACACTCCTGTGCCGCGGCACGCCGGTCAGGCAACCCTGCATTAGCACAGCGCCGTGCCCTGCATCTCAGCTGGCTTTGGCTGTGCCCGCATCTCCATGTGGAGAGCCTCGGCACCCTCTAGAGGCCTAAGTTATCCAGGCGCCTCCATTTTGGAGGGCTCTGGCCAACTGGCCTCAGACCAGGCATGGCCCAGGCTCTCTGCAGAACGTGAAGGGACCTGATTTTTGTCTCCACGCTGTAGCCAGGAGTCAGCACGGTGCCGCCATCCAGGCACTGGGATCACTTGCAGAGGTCCAGCAAGCAGGGGGCCGGGAGAGGGCATGGTGGTGGTGCAGGGGGCAGCTGCAATGACTATTTTTCCCTTTCCCTCTCCACAGGGAGCTGCTGGTGCACTGCACAACCTGCACAGCAGCCATTGCCCAGGGCAGCGTGCTCGTCGGGAGCTGGTGCGGTGCCAAACCACCCCGGGGGCTAGGACGTTCTTCTTTACATCCCACTTCACTGCCCTCATTGCCATTAGGAAAGACAGAGTCTTTTGCTTCGAACTAAGGGTCCCCCAAGGCTCTGTCCTTGGACCCATACTGTTCAACATCTTCATTAATGATGTGGACACTGGAGTCAGAAGCGGACTGGCCAAGTTCGCCGATGACACCAAACTTTGGGGCAAAGCATCCACACCAGAAGACAGGCGGGTGATCCAGGCTGACCTGGACAGGCTCAGCAAGTGGGC
>NW_005843316.1:177856-183268 GCF_000455745.1 Alligator sinensis | reverse complement strand
ACTTCCTGCCCTGGGGCAGGGGGCTGGACTCGATGATCTTCCGAGGTCCCTTCCAGCCCTGATGTCTATGAAATCTATGAAATAATATCTTTGATTAGGCCAACTTGGAGGTGGGCTGATGTTTCCAGCAAGCTTTCGGATAACACAGGATCCTTTTTCAAGCGAAGCAGCGTGCAGAAGGGGCGACTCCCCTGCGGGTACCGGGGCCCGTCAGTCGCCTGTGCGAGGGCACGTGGCAGCTGAACTGCTCCGAGGTCAGTCGTATACTCTGCACGGGGGGGAGGAAAATAGTGTTGTAGGTTATGGTACGGTTGGGGTTTAGGCAGGCGGTAGGGAGGAAGACAGCTCATGTCTCTGTTCAGCCCATGATTTTTCATGCCCAGAGCGGTGATGAAGTTGAGTTCACAGCCATGTCTTTTGGAGGCGTTTTGTAAACATCCATTGAGGATAAGCACAGAGAGATCTGTCAGAGAACGGTCATTTTGGTGGAGAGGTGCCCCTACAGGCAAATGTGGGTTTCTGTCTTGGATGGATTTCACTGTTGATCAGACCAATGCAGAAATGTCTTGCAGGGAGATCAATGTTCTTGGTTTTTGGTGGCCAGGGGTAGGAAGCAAGGCAGGAGGCAGCACAGGAGCCAATAACAATTCTACCTCTCCCCCCACCTGCCCCACACACACACACATTGTTTTTAATTTGCCCAGAAAGAAATTCAGATGCATATGAACTCTCTGAAGGAAGAAAGGTGTTACTCAAATCTAAACTCACTGAAGTATGTAGAAGCCGGGTGTATCCGGTATGGGCCTAATATTAGCCTGCTGAGAGATATGAGTGTGTTTGCTGGTGTAACGTGGTGACAGTAGCTTCATAGGTGAAACGTATCAACACTGACAGTACTTTGGCTTCTGTGTAACCTGATCAACAGTTAAATTTGTGGCATGGCTGCCAAACAGGTTTCCCCCCCCGACTAGGTTTTGCTCCAGGTTCAACTCTAGCTGCATGTAGATGATTAAGGTAAAAGCATTTGCTCCTAAATGGTTTAGACTTTCCTTTCTTACAACTTCTCTCCCTGCACCGTAGCCAAGATTCGCAGTCACTACTGAGCTGGAGTCCATGACAATTGCTGGTCGGGTGTTCTCGGGTCCCTGGACGCTGGAATTCACTTTCCTCCCTCGGTCTAACATAGCCTAGAATCAGATGTTACAACCTTTGGGACATATGCCAAGGCTTGTCTTTCTTCCCAGGCAAGTGAGAAAGCAGTTTACTTCAGTGAGATCTCTAGGGAAAGTGCAATTCTTTCTTTTGAAGGGCTCAAGGTGACTCAGACACCTGGTGTTTGCAATGTGCAGGGCTCCTTGGGTGCCTGTAGATGTGAGGGGATGCTACTATGACATGCTGTAAAATACAGTGCATCAGAGCAGACTCGACAATCAAGTCTGCTGGAGCATGCTAATTAGCATGGTTGAAAATGGTGGTGGAGGCACTTTAACTAAAGCTTATTAATGAGCTTTAGTTAAAGCACCCCACTGCCATTTTGAAGAGCAGGAAACTGAATACATGAGATGCTGGGGGCACTTTAATTAGAGCAGCTCTCGGACCTGCATTCTCAGAGCATAGAGCAGGTGTAAAGATGCTGCATGAAAATATCATCTAACCCCATGCCCCTGACCTGAACCTATCTGTTTTACTTAGGCGTTACTTGGATTTTACTATCTTCTCACCGGAAAAGATAGAAGCTGAGGGGCACAAAAATATGTCTGAATTTCAGCAAATGCACCAGCAGCCAACACATGAATTCTTTGGGGTAAGATATTGTTAGACCAACGTGACAGTACCGTGATGGTAGAAGGAGAGCTACTGAATCATCATGTTCAGCCACCGCCAAACAAATACATATATACCTGCTTCGCAGAAGATGGGAGGACTATCCACCCCATCATCCTTTTTTTCTTGGGCTCGTGCTCACATACGTGCACGCAGCTGTGTATGGGTTCTTAGTCCATGTGTGATGTTATCCAGCATAAAGTTGGGGCCAAAACACCCAGGCACATGAGGGAACCACCATTTAGAGGCACAAAGAGAAAGATAATTCTACCCCGGGTGGTTCTTTACAGTCCTCCAGGCCACTCCTTGCACTCACCGGCAACCATATAACAACTATACAGTCTAACAGGGTCCACGGAGACATCAGTCCTGGTCCTTCCTCCCTACATACTGCAAGGCACAATACATGACTATTGCCCAATAACAAACTGCGGATATTTGATCCCTTTGTTGGTCTTTGTGCTAAACTGCAGCATGCTACAGGGAGAAGCAAGGATGCCAACCATGATGTGGACTTTATCTTTACTGGGGGATTTGTTAGGTAAAATATACCCAGATAATCCTAGGAAGTGAACCATGCCTGCCTGCCACTGAGGAAGTGCAAAAATGGTCCTTGCTTATCTGAACTTGAAGAAACTTTTTCTTGTTTAGCTCGATTCTGAGGATGTGAGCAACATGCACCAGCCAAGCTGGAGGACTCAGTATCCCTAGAGCACAAGTAGGCTCCCTTTCCCTGAAGGCCAGTTTCCCTTCCAAACCTTTAGTCAATATTCTTCAATGCTTCAGACTAAGGCAGAACACAGAAAGACGCCAAATTATAGTCAAGTTGTACATTCAAGGGAGGGAAGATTCTTTTCGACTCTCCAGGCAAACAGTGAAAGCCCTGGAAGCATCGGGTTAGTTGATTACAATACTTGTTGCATCTTTCCTTTAGGGAAACTGAATCCAGAAACACCAGATGAACTCTATGCAACAGGAACTAACAACAAGAATACCGGTAGCAAGCTGGGAGTTCATTAGTTACAAATGACTGAGAATGAGAAACACCTGGATGTACTGTCAGTTGTGAGAATTGAGTCACCAGTGTGGCATGAGTATGAAAAATGACAGATGCAACTAGGGTGTTGGTATTTCCGGTAGAGAAGAGGAAGTAGCAATGGGATTGTTTGAGGGGTAATAAGAAATTGATCAGAAAAGAAATCATTGTTAACTATTTGTCCAAAGTAATGCAAGGTCCAAGTAAAAGGAGAGTGATATTCTCCTACCTCACGGAGGGAAACTGGGTTTAGTTATGTTCACACATATTCCAAGCCAGAAAGAGTCTATTATTAATAAAGAGAGGCACTAGACTACTTGAACAAAGTAAGTTCGAGCTAAAGACATCTGTGTCCAATTCTAGTCAGTTTGGTTGCTTGGCTGCAAGCCAAATAAGGTTTATTATAATATTATAAAAGTCTTAGTCTGTTTGTCTGTCTGTCTGTAACGCTTTATTCGCACTCTTATTGGCTGAGAAGCAGCCAATCAGAGTGCTCCAAGAGCCTTCAGCCAGAAGATGGTGCAGTGGAGCACCGCCATGACAGCAGGGACACAGGGCCTGAGGCCTCAGCCCCTATTCCCCTACAGGCAGTGGTGACAGAGGAGGATGGGGAGAGTAGGCCCGGCCCTGAAGCAGTGTGGGAGGGGAAGATAGGTCCCCCGGCCTGGCTCCGGCCCCAGACGCAGGCCCAGGCCCAGGCCCAGGCCCAGCCCCAGAGCAGTGCGGGGGAAGGTGTGGGGAAACTGCTTGCCTGATTGGACAAGAAGCAGGGGGTGGAGCGCGGACACAAGCTGGCAGGGAGGAGAAAGGGGAGCACAGTGGTGGTGCCCCACCACTACCATGCCCCAACAACTGCCCTGAAGACAAGCAGGGGACAGCGAGGGTGGGGGGAGCATGCCCGTTCGCCCCCCTCCTTGATTGGACGAGAAGCAAGGTGGAGCCAGATACAGGACTCCATCCCCACCCACCATAACAGTGGAGAGCACGGTGCTAGTTCCCCACCCAACCAAAAACATCCAGGGAGGGGGAGAGGGGGCATGGTGATGGCACCCCGTCACCACCACCAGGCCCTGCCAGCAGCTGGGAGGGAGCGGAGCACAGACCACATGGACCTGGTGTGTGGGGGTGGGGAAGTGGTGCCGGTGCCGGCCCTGGAACTGAAGAGAGACATAAAAGCAGGGCCAGACCCGAAGCGCAGGGCAGGGGCCCAACATGGGCTTTTGTCCCACCCCAGCACCACCCCCTGTCATTCTTGATGGGCACTTGGCTAGTTTTACTATAATTTCCCATCTTCACAGGAGGAAAAATGATAAGCACCTACATAATCTACTTATGTAGTTAAGATTTCAAAGTTTTTTTACATGAAACAAGGGTTGTTGTTCACCTTGGTGTTTATATTTTAAAAATATACCTCCAGAAATGGAATATATCTAATCAAATGCTCCAAATGCCCTGTGGGAAAATATGTAGGAGAGACCAAACAGCAACTGCGCACCAAAATGAACGCACACCGGAAATCTATCAAAGACACGAATATCCAGGTACCTGTGGGGGCACATTTTTCACAAGAAAACCACTCTCTCTCCAATCTCTCAGTTGTAATCCTCAAAGGCAACTTACAAAACACTTTTCACAGACAAGCCTATGAACTTCACTTCATCAACCTCCTGGATACAAACAAATCACGGGCTAAATATAGACATTAGATTTATGACACATTATAATCTGCCTGACATCTGACTCCCCAGGTACCTCTCCACTATTTACCAGCTACATTCATTCCCCTTCCCCACCCCCCCTCCCTGCCCCAGCCTGTCTCACCCACCAACTTCTCAATTTACATCTCACTGACTGTCTTTTTTGCATGCAGACCAGCCTCTGGCTTCTTTGCTAGTCGTTCCAGCCAAGAAGCGCACACCAACTGCAGATGCTTCCTCAGCCTGACAAAGGGTTTTTAAACCCGAAAGCTTGCTAAGAAGAATTTTTTCAACTATTTGAGTTGCTCTAATAAAAGACATCAGATTTACCCAAATAATCTTGTCTGCCTATTTTAAAAAGAAACACCCACAATGGAACATTTTGGAGGTTGCAAAGTCAAGTACTTAAGTTAGAAATTGCAAGAATTAAGATTGCTTTTAACTTTACCTTTATTACAGTCTCTAACTTCACGGTTACACACTGTTCTTTCCACAAATCCTCTGGAGAACTTGCTTAATAAGCTATTCAGTGTTTTGTTTTTGTCCTTAGTAGGTGCATCTACACATGCAATTTGCACATAGCTATTGCACTTAGAAAGCGGGTTTTTAAACCTAGTGCTTTATGAATTGACACAACAGAAGCAGTTCAGTTGAATAGGTGGGAGAGATGCTAGACAAGCTTTTGGGCACTCTATGCCCCTCTTCAGGTCATTCCTTGGGCTTTTAGTGTCATTTACACTTTGTCACTAAATAAGAATAGCAGAGACTCCACCTACTTACTTCTTACATGTACATAGCAGAAGGGTTTGTTTTGATAACTACCAACAAGCTATAAAACTACACAACAGGAAAAGA
>NW_005843316.1:163856-177846 GCF_000455745.1 Alligator sinensis | reverse complement strand
AAAATCAGCTATTAGCCCTTAGTATTATCTTAGCTGCACGGAGACCTTTACCCAGTGCAGGCAGGAAGTCATTCTTGTATAGCCTCAAAGCGTGGATCTTCGCTTGTCAGCTGGGTGGCAGGATGGCTTGGTCTGGACTGCACAAACTTTGCTGGCAGCTCTTTCTAGTTCTTCTACTGGTTAACTGTATATCTTCAAAGCGTTTTTGCTTGGTGGTTGGCTAATTAGAGTCCAAACAAACAGGAAGGGAAACGCTGATCATCATAACAACTGTTAGTTGCTTGGTTCCTGTTTTAGATCTGTCTAGGTGTGAACCTTGTGTTTTTCTGCAGCCCCTGCAATGATATGTCACCCCAGCTCTTCCCCTCTGTAGTGGATCCTGTCACCTGCACAGGGAGAGTCACAGTTGTCAGCAGAGCAGGGCGGGGACTCAGATACGGCTCCCTCCAGTTCAGCCACTGAGAAAGGCCTCTTCCTGCTTCAGGGCACAGAAAAGGGAAACTGTCACTACACACCCTCCTGCAAGCCATGGCTACACAGGCCCTGGTAGAAAATCTGCAGGATGAACTTTCCTGTTCCATCTGTCTGGAGTTTTTCAAAGACCCGGTGTCCATCCACTGTGGACACAATTTCTGCCAAGCCTGCATCACCAAGTGCTGGGAGGAATCGGGGGTCAACTTCTCCTGTCCTCAGTGCAGAGAAGGTGCCCTGCAAGGAAATTTCAGGCCCAACTGGGAGCTGGCAAGAGTGGTAGAAATAGCCAAAAGGCTGAGTTCCAAGGCCAAAACGAGAGCAGGAGGTGGGGAGAGGGTTTGTGAGACACACCAGGAGCCCCTGAAACTCTTCAGTGAGGAGGATCAAACCCCCATCTGCGTGGTGTGCGATTGATCCAAGGCCCACTGAGCTCACACTGTGGCTCCCACTGAGGAGGCTGGCCAGGAGTACAAGGTAGGGAATCACCTGCTAAGGTCCCTTTCTGCATGCATTTCCAAGGCCAATGTTGGAAAAGGTGCCAGATAGCCTGTCTCTATACTATGTATTTCTGGACTCTGAAGTGCCTTGTTTCATGCTTATAGTAGAGATGATATCTTTTATTAGACCAACAAGACTTTTGCAAAAAAAAAAAAAAAATCTTTAAATGCAAGCTTTGGGCACAACCACTCTTCATCAGGCATTGGAGAAAAGATTTTTAAAAGTTCTCCCGGGTAGAAATGAAAGCTCATATTTCATAGGATTTCCCAGAGGAATCAATAGTTTTAATTCTTGCACTATTTTAGTTAATTTCAATATTCCTACAAAAAATACCTTGAAATCACAGCTCTTTGCTTTCAACCTTGGCTCTGGTTTCCAGAGATCCTCTAGCCCTAGACCCACCGCTCACATTGCACCTCCCTATGGGCTTTCCCAAGGGGTTTCAGGCTGGTGCAATCATTACAATTTGCTGAGTTCAAGCAGCTGGGGAGAGTTTTAGCCAATCCTGAACCAGATAGCATCTGTTTTGACCCTGCTATGATGGGGTCACTCCTCCACTTCCAAATGAAATCCCTTTTCTTGGATCAGGACCAAATCCAGGACTGACTGCAGGCTCTGAAGGAAGAGAGAGAGAAGCTTCTGCAGTTTCAAGCAACAGAAGAGGTGATGAGTCAGGAGTGTCTGGTAGGTGCTTGCTCTTCTTACCTGTCAGGGTCAGCAAAAATGGTGTCTGTCCCTTGGGGAGTGTCACTCAGGGAATGTGGGGGAAGGAGTCTGTGGCTGTGCCCACATGCCACTAAAAGGGAGGGATTTTACACCTGCTTATTGCTCTCTGTGAGCTAGATGGTAGCCATATCTCTCCCTGCTCTAGGGCAGTCCCCCAGGACCCGAGAGGGCCACTTGTCTGGCAAGCCAGAAATCCAGACTTTAGTTTTCCCCACCATTGTCCAGATCATGTCTGAATGTGCATCTTTCTGAAGTCCTAGAGCAGTGCTCTGACCACAACACCACAAGCTGGCCACTATTCAGGCCCTTGCTGGGCCCTCCTTTGGAGGCTGTTCCCCTGGACAGGCAAAAGACAGTGGCAGAGCACTGCTAGGGGGTGTAAAGTAGTGGGGTTGCATCCCACTTCATGTTCTCCTTCACTACAACCGCCTGCAGGAGCCAAGGGCCCAATCCTGTTGAAATAAGCCTGCTTGGCCCCTCCTTCAAAGCCAGGCAGGTAGCCAATGGCACTTGCCATATCCTGGTACCCCCAGAGGCCAAGGTTCCCATCCTGACTGCACCCCAACATCCTCCCTGTGGGAGGGAGGTACATGGGATACATGGGGCCAGGAAGAGAATGAGCCAGAGGTTGTATGCTCCAGTGTGGAGGCTGCTGGCTTGGAGGAGAGGATGTCCTGTGTTATAGCCTTGTTCCTAGTGGGGCAGAGCCTGCCCTACTACACTGCTGTCTTTGCCCTTTTTTTTTTCTGCCATACACTGAGTTTCTCCAACTGGGTTTCCTGTGGCAGAGATGTAATACTCTGCAGGTCACTGAAGGGTCTTTCTGGCTCCTCACCTGGACTATGTGCCAGAGGAAGTGATGTGTGGATGCTGCGTGATCTCCATGTAGCTGCTGCACTTGGAGTCCAGGGAGCTGGTGCTGTGCAGTAACAACCCAGAATTACAAGGAGACAGAGCTGAGGTGGTGGGGCAGCGTGGGGAGGCAGGCATTGTCACAGCTCTGCATTGCCTCGTTATCCAAGACTTTAGCTCTGTAGTGCTCATCTATTTAATGCATGGCTTTCAGAGCTGTGAAAGTACCCAAGGCTAAAGATCTCAATAGATGGTGTGAGGTGCTGCCTGGCAACTTGAACCATTTTGAAGTGGACTTATTTGAACTGAACTGAAATGTTTCTCCTTGGACATCTTACATGAACCACAGGGGGAGAGCTGTTGTCAAAATGTTAGGTGCTGTATTTCCAAGGGATGTGATATATTACTTTCCCCTCCTGCATGTACAGGACTCTGAAATGACGTCTCTCCCTCCAACTCTCTCTTCCTTCTCTCTCTTTCCATGGCTCCAGCCAGCCTTTTACTTGGTCCTTTCTGTTCATTACAGGAAAAGGTAGAAGCTGAGCGCGAGAAAATTACATCCCAATTTCAGGAATTTTACCAGTTTCTGAAGGAACAAGAGCAACTCCTACTGGCCCAACTGGGAGAGCTAAACAGGGAACTTAGGACAATGCAGGCAAAACATGCCACCAAGCTGTCTAAGGAGATTTCCCATCTCAGTGACCTGATCGGAGAGATGGAGGGGAAGTGCCAGCAGCCACCAAGTGACCTCCTGCAGGTGAGGGAGATGGTGGAGATGGAAATGTAGCCAAACATGATAATAGTCCCCACCTGAAATCAAATCCCACTAAAGCCCTCAGTGCAGGTATTTTATGTAAAGAGGAATTATCCATTGTGTGGCCTTTATTTTACAGCCAAGAATTGCAGAGTTAGCAGGATATCAGAATCCTAGCATTTGGGGAGAGGCTTCCCTCCCTATAGCTTTCAGGGCTCATGGTAGAGGTGATATCTTTTATTAGACCAATAAGATTTTTGCACAATATATATACACCTAATTGCAAGCTTTGGGGCACAAACACCCTTCATCAGGCATCAGAGAAAAGATTGTAAAAGTTCTCCTGGGTAGAAATGAAAGTTCATATCTCATAAGATTTCACAGAGGAGTCAGTAGATGGAAAACTCCTCTGGGCAGGCAGTTCTTGTCTCAGTATAGCTCAGGTTTTGTTGGGTGAGTGCTGTATGTTATCCAGCTTTGTATGACACACCCCCAGCACACCCAACCAAGGACTTAAAGCCTAGCCAAACCCCAACCTCTCTGCATTGAGCAGATGACCCCCTCATTCTTAAGAAGGCAGGGTAAATATTCATCTTGATAGACTAACTAAATAAGATGCATAGAGAGAAAGATGACAAGCTTTTGTGAACCCAAGTTCACTTTATCAGACGCTGTGAAAAAACAGCATAGAGCAGAGTATAGAGTGAGTGAGTGATTTGAATACATGTAGGTGGGAAAGAGAGAAGGAGGGGGAGTGGTGTGAGAAGTGTACGAGCAAAAATGCCATGGGAACAAAGGGAACACAAAAGCTAATCCAGGCAATGGGATAAGAATCCATACTCAGCATAGTCTGACGTGTGTATGATTTCTTGTTCTGCAGTTTCCCATTCAAACTGGCTTTTAAAATTTTTCTGCTTGAGAATAGCAATCCTGAGGTCAGCAGTGGAGCGTCCAGGGAAGTTGGAGGGTTTTGCTACAGGCTTTTGTGTCTTTCTGGAGCTGATGTCAAATCAGTGCTCATTCATTCTTACACCTAGAGATCACCTTGTCTGTCCAGTGTAGACAGCAGATAGGCACTGTCAGCAGGGGATGGTGTATATAACTGTTGATAGAGTTGCTGATGAATGAACTTTGGGTGTTATGCTCATTATTGGCCCAGTGGTGATGCGGTCTGAGCTTCCTCTCATTTCTCTCCCTTCTAGGACATCAGAAACACTTTGAGCAGGTAGGCAGCTCCTCCTTTCTCACCCTCATACTTCCCTGGATGTCATGTTAGACCCACATCTCCCCACGCCCTGTACCAGAGCGTGGGCAGGATCTGCTGTTGAGTGTCAAGTGAGTGACATATTGGCAACCTGTCTCCATCCATTTGAGATGAGAGAGGTGTCAGTCTCACAGGAACTGTCATAACTTCCAGGGGGAAAAGGAAAAGGAGAAAATACAAGAAGAACAAATGATTAGAAAATCCTTTTTCCCTTTGTAGGTGTGAGATGGGAAAGATCCAGCTGCCAGTGGTAATTTCTCCTGAGCTGGAAACAAGACACCAGGAATTCTCTAAGAAAGATATTTTTCTCAAGAAAACTCTGAGGAACATACAAGGTACCAAAGAGAGATCCAGGGAGGGAAAGTGAGTCCTGTCTGTTATGGTGGGAGGAACTGGGATCTTGTTCCTCAGTTTTTAATGCAGATGCCAGGAATGGGTCTACCCCCAGGCTCTGTCTGGAGCCCCTGCTTTTGCGAGGCTCTGATACCTAGGGACAACCACTTCTGCTGTTCATGACCCCCTTGCAACCTTCATCCTACCCACTGTCCTTCTCCCTACCAAATTCAGCCACAGGAGGAAAAAAAGGGTCACTCTTGAAGGCAGCTGTGTTCAATCCCTGGGTTCTGGAGTTGTGTGAAAGCAGGTGCTCTGGCCAGAGAGACCTCATTGAGCAGGCACCAAATAGCCAAAGAAGACTGTGAATGCACCACTACCCTCCCCTTCCCCTCAGATCTACCCCTGAGTGCAAATATAGTATTTAGTGCTGAGAAGACAACACCACAGTGACCCACCTCTTACTGTCCATCTCTCATACTGTTACCTGCCCTTAAGCTATTGACATTGCCAAGAAAAAATGTGGAATAGATGAAATTACTACAAGATGGATAGGCAAGGGTTGCCTTGCCCCTCACATTCCTTGAACCATCACAGCTACAACATTATTCCAACACTACCAATATAAGATGGATAGATAGCTGACTTAATGACCATAAGAAAAGGGTGATTATAAATGGATCGGTGTGAGAATGACAGAGGGTTTTGTTTGGGGATTTCCACAAGGGTTTCTTCTGGGTCTGGTGTTATTGAACCTCTTTATTAATTAGTTGAATGGTGGAGCGGAGAGTTGAAATACAAGTAGAATTCAGAAGAATCGTGAGTAAGTGGGAAGCTGAGCTAGAGACATCTGGAGAAAGTTCAATTTGGGCAAATGCAAGGTGCTACATCTAGGGAAGCATAATCAAAAGCACAAATACAGAATGGGAGACAATGGTTTGGTGGCGGCATTGCTGAAAGGGCTCGTGAGGTTTTAGTGGATGACAGACTCAACATGAGTTAACAATGTGATGCAGTTGTAAAATAAATAAATAAAAAAGCTCATTTGATTTGGAGCTGCATCAATGGGAGCATTAGCTGTAAAACCTGAGAAGTGCCTCACAGTAACTGTGTGCAACTGTGGGCTCCACATTTTGAGAGACATATAGGGAAGTTAGAGAGAGTCTAACAAGAGAGACTCCCCAGACTCTATCTACCAAGTGAGACTTTTGCAAAGTCAGTGCCTCCAGATTGCAGTTTTGATAGCGCTTCATGACAAGACTTCAAAGCATTCCTCAACAATAAAGTACGATTAACTTGTCCTCTAGCAGCTGGCCAGACTTGAAGCATTGCCATGAAAGGAGCAAGAGAGAGCTGCTATAAGCACACCTGGCTCTGTCACAGTGATGCATTCTAATTCCTATAAAGCGAGGATGTCAAAGATATTGCCCACAGACTGGCTCCAGGCCATAGAGCTGAATCATCCTGCCCACATGAGCTACACACAGTTCAGGGCGAATCTGGGAAACATGCTGCATGCATGGACTGGCCCTGCACGCTGTATCCAGGGTTAGTTCAGATTAGGTCCATACACGAGCCTCCTGTGTTGCACCCAGTGCAGAGACCAGCACACACCCCAGACCAGTGCCCCACACTGCATGAACCATGCATCCTGGCCCGGCCTGGCCCCAAATGCAATAGGCAGGACCCAGGTGGGTGATTGCTGCATACAGAGAGTGGGGCTGGAGCTGGCACACGGTACAAGCAGTACATATAGATGGTTCAGGGCACAGGCTGCATGCGGTGCCTGCATCGGACTGGTCCTGTGGGCCTGATCTGGCCTCCAGACCGGCTATACACCCCTCATCTGGCCTATGGGGCTGAATGAGCTTAACACGAATGCTGTACAGCTCTTGGAGGAATTAAGCTCCATCATGATATCAAGAATTCCTGTTCTCTTCCTGATCACAACTATTTTCTGCTGGAACTTTCTCAAAGCTCTCTCAGCACTAAATCCCATTTAGATCTGAGGGGAAGGGGAGGGTAGTGGTACATTCACACTCCCCTTTGGCTATGTGGTGGCCGCTCAATGAGGTCTCTGGCCAGAGCACCTGATCCAGAACCCGGGGACAACACAGCTGCTCACCCCTTCTTTCCTCCTGTGGCTGAATTTGGCAGAGGGAGGGATAGTGGGTAGGAGGAAGGTTGCAAAAGGGTCACAAACAGCAGAAGTGCTTGTCCCCAGGCTTCAGAGCCTTTGTCAACCAGCTGGTGAGCTCGGAGAGCTCCCAGCACTACACCTCACAGCTAGAGATGGAGTAACCCCATCCCCTTTGCTGCAATCCTGAATGCAGCCACTTTTCTACTTGTATATTTAGTGGGAGTCGCAGTAGATATCTCACACTAGGTTTTTGGCTTATGAGAGCATGTCCCAGGGCGTACTTCAGAATTATTCTCTCTCTCTTGAACTCTCTCTTCTCTTTTGTCTCCTGGAAATAGAGATGAATTTCCCAATTAATTATATGAATGATACTTAAAACAGAAACCTGACATCATGTGATCTCTCACTTGTTTTTCTTTTTTCTTTATTGCCCATCTTTCCTTTGCAGGCACTCTGGTGTTTAAACTGCAGGAAGCCGGTAAGTCAGTCTGTGGAGGAGGGCAGGGGTGATCAAGGCTAAGGGGAAGGGGCCATTTATATTCAGCGTGGCAATTTATTCAACATGAGAGGGAGTGGCTCTAAATTCACTTACAGAAGGTGCTTTTGTGATGGAAAAACCCAGAAACTTTCATAAAGTTTAAGCTTTGCTGAGCAGGGATAGGGCCTCAGGCATATCAGTGTACGAGCTGTTGTGCTGGGAGCTCATCTTAACCAGCCCGGACTGCCTCCGTGGCACACATCTGTCTGACTGACTCCTTCCTTCAGTCCCACTTTTCTCCCCCCCCCCGAGCCCTCAGGGCACTTGTACACACATTCTGGGGGCAGGGGGTTGGCAGATCAGAGTGTCCCGGCCAACACAGAGCTGCTGGGGATGGCGAGGAATGGCCCCAACCTCTGCCCTGGGTCAAGCTGTGCCCCGATGCTGTGACTCTTGTTTCTCCTGCAGCAAATGTGACTCTGGATCCAGACACAGCTCATCCTGAACTCCTCCTCTCTGAGGATGGGAAAAAGCGTGAGACGAGCAGATATCGGGCAGAATCTGCCCAGCAATCCCAAGAGATTTGATACGTGGCACTGTGTGCTGGGCTACGAGGGATTTGCCTCAGGGAGACATTACTGGGAAGTACAGTTGGGTGATGGGAGGAACTGGGCTGTGGGGGTTGCTAGAGAATCTGTGACCAGGAAGGGGAGGATCATCCTTAACCCCGAGGGAGGCATCTGGGCTCTGGGACAGTGGGGGGGTCAGTTCCAGGCTCTCTCTGTCCCTGAAGCCTCACTTCCCTGGAGGCTTCGGGTATATCTGGACTGCGAAGTGGGGCAGGTGGCATTTTACGATGGTGATACTGAGGCCCTGATCTTCACCTTCCTGCTGCCCTCGTTCACCCAAGAGAGAATCCACCCCTGGTTCTGGGTGGTGGGGGGATCCCAGCTTCGATTGCACACCCGAGACCCAGTGATTGACCATCTTCACCTTAGTAATGATATTATCTAGCCTCTGGTCTCCATCCCTCTGCGATCTTGACGGACTCCAGTGCATCAAATGCACACATAGGCTTGTCTAAGCTGTGGTTCCCTGCTCTGTGACTGACAGCTAAATTCTCCTGATGGTTCCTCTCCGTACTGGGGTACCACCGTGCATACAGAGCAGGCAAGACGAGGCTTTCAGAATTGCTTAACGGGTTCTGGGCCTTGTTTGCTCCTCCTGTCTGTGATCCTAGAGGGCGAGCTCTGCTGAGCCTGAGGAAGAGAAGAGGGATCGCGGGAGGGGAGAATGAGGGCAGAGGAAAAGGGAAAGGTTGTGAAGAGGAAAGAGCGACTACAATGAGCAGCAGGGCAGTTCATAACAGCTCTTGGCAGTGATGGTTTAAATTCATGATGTGCAGTCATCATGAGGTCCCTGCATTCATTTGTGAAAAGTGGAGCTATGTCAAGTGCCTTAAAATAATCATTAAATATGTAACCCTTCTTCCAGGCACTGGACAAGAGGAACAAGAGCTGGGGTCATATTTGGCAGGTTTTACATGATTTTGATTTGAGCTCCCACCCAGGAACCTGGGAAAATAAATTTTAACTGGGTGGCCAAAAGTGGACAAATTTCCCCAGTCGCAACCACCATTTAACTGTAACAGAGTTTATGAAAGGGGGAAAGAAACAAATGCATAACCTTAAACAAAACCTTAACTCTTAAATATTAACCTCAAACCATTACCAAACATCCTCTCTCAGTCATTGCCAGACCATCCTAGAGGGGCTAACACCTAGCCCAGTCTGCTAGGAAGGAAGACTTGTCTAGGACTGCTGTGATTCAGGAGCTCTGCCACGTACCCAGCCAAAGTGGCAAGTGCTGGGCAGGGAGGCCAGCCCTAGTTTGCCTGCATTATGCTGCTGGGGGTGGCTGCTTCTCCATCCGCATCACTGCTTCTGGGATGTGCTGCTTCCTGCCACCACCGGGGTTTGCCACCACTCTGTTGCTGAAGGTCATCGCTGCTCTGCCACTGGAGGTCTGCCACCTTTACCACTGCTAGGAGGCACCAGAAGTCGACTGCTAGGGGTCCGCTTGCCTCTTCAGGTTGTTTATGCAACCCCAGCTTTATCTGAATCTGCTATAGGGACTTACACACATAAGCACTTTCCTTCTGAGGATTTTATAATCAAATGCAAGATCATCTGCTGAGTAACTCCTATCTGTTTCTCACATGCATGCTGTTTATGCTGGAACGGAGGGGCCATGCCACTGCAGCAGTGGGAGTCCACAGTGAGTGCTGGCCCCTCAGTGACCTTTGTGCAGCTTTCCTTTGTAACATTTGTGTGCCTGCAAACTCCACCATTTTGGAAGGGCACCAGGAATGCAAAGATCTTTACCTGTAAACAGGGTGACCACCCATCCCTAATTGGGCAGGGCAGGGCAGTCCCACAGTGGGAACCGGAAGTCTCAATCCCAGGCTGCATGATTCTGGGACTGCATTTGTCCCAGATTCACAGCATCTGCAAGGATTGGGAAAGGCGGGTTTCCCTTTGTAGGCAGGCAGCATTCCAGCCTGCAAGGATCTGCCGGGAGCGGGACATTGGGTGCTGCATGCACACCCACACATCTGCACACCTACACACATGCATGTAGCTGGGAAATACAGCTGGGAAGCATGGAGAGCAGCTCCTTGCAAATAAATCTATGGGGAGGATGGGGTGAAGGGAATAGGATGGGGAGAGAGAGTCCTGCTTTCCCCTTTTGAAAGGGTTGTCACTCTATCCCCAAATAGTTAAAAAAATTAAAAGGCCTGCAAACTCCAAACCTGCATACAAATGAGGGTATGCAGAGAAGGAATACACAAAGTTACCATGAACTTGAATATTACAGGCAGGGTTATGCATATTTTTGCTACTTTCTTAACTGATTGCTCCTGTGGTGTAGCTTCACATATATGGTTTAATAAAGTATAAAATTGCAATCTGGTTTGTCTACTTTGCAGTCTGTTGCACTCTATGTGGGCTTCTGCAGCCAGGACTCAGACTCCCAAAGCAGAGCAGCCATGTGAGTACTGAACAGTCACCACAATGAATTTCCCTGTACAGAGGCGCCCCCAGGAGAAAGGTCCCCATGACGAATGTTGCATGGAAGAATGTCTTACCTTGTGCTGACCTCGCCCAGACTGGTGTCATAGAGTCTGCAGAGGTTAAAGTTCCCTATGGTATATGTACTATCAAGCCTTTTCTGGGGTTCTTTGGTTATTCCCAATAGCTGCTCAGAAGGAGGGGGAATGACCAAGCCATCTTGTGAGATCATGTGGCCCTCGGTGGGTCTTTTTGCACTAGGAGTTCCCAGGTAAAAGTCCAGGAGCTTAGGAGGGGAAGCTATGTTTAAAGGAGAGAATCCAAGAAGCCTGCTTCTTTCTAGATGATGACCCTCCCATATCAGTAATGAGAACCCCTGCAAGGTCTGGAGATGAAGATCGATGATCTTACAGTACTCTTGAAATCTGCGTTGCCACTGACTCGATTGCTGTGTTCCCTTCCCCATAAACGGCTGTGGACTGACAGCTAATATGCAAGAAAACTCCCTTTGGTTTCTTCAGACAAACCCATGTTGCTTCTCTCCAAGTTCAGCCAAGGGTATCCATTTTGGTATTGAAATAGATGTTGGTAACTGAAATTGGTATTTGGCATTTCAGCTTCTCTATTTATGCCAAGGGCAAATGGAAGTTCCTCATGAGACAGAAGCTATAGACAGCCCTGCAGAACTGGGCACAGCAGAAGCACTTGCAAATTAATCAATCTAATGCCTTGATTATAGTAAGCATGGGGACACTAGTGACTTAGCGCAGAAATCTTTTGCCCTGTTAGGACAGATAATGACACTTCCACAGTTTTCTTAGCAGCTGGACGAATTCTCCTATCCCCTCCCCTGGGGTGGATTTGAAGGCTAATCTCCCACAAAGATAGTAACCTAATTATCAAGCCACAGACACAGCGCATATGAAACCACCTTTCTGTTGAGGCCAGGTCACTGGCCAGCCAAGAGGGAAAGGGTCCCTGGGACCACAGTGAGGTGGAAGCTGCCTGTATGGCTCAGGGAAGTGGATGCTGCCCCAGCAGCAGGGAAGTGAGCCTTTACTTCCACTAACTGCATCTCTCTGTGCAGCTAGACTGGAGACCAGACTGCACTGGCTGGAAAGGCTTTGAGTGCAAGTACTCATGGCAGTATGCTTTCATTCAGGAGGGATCACTTGAAAGACTAGACCCAACCCCGCTAGCAAGTGTCAGACAAAGCCACGTGCCTCCTGTGTCCATCGGAGTTAGCCTCTGGAGGCCTGTAGGGGAGAGATTGCGCCTATGAACTTCTTCACTTGAAAATACAGGAGAGCTGTGTACCTACACAGGTGAAGTGAAATGACTCCTGGGTTCTGGAAAGTGCAGAAATTATGGCCCACAAAAAACAAGGTGGAGGAGATCCTACCTCCTTTGCCCAAAAGCCAAGAGGTTAGGGCAGTCACGTGGGGACCCAGGTTCTAGCCACCCACCCATGCAGGGGGTTGGGGCCAGCGTGACTCAGACTTGCCAGCCCAGTGCTCTAGTCACCAGGCCAGAAGTGCGGCATTATGTCCGCTGCACAATGGACTAAAATCATAAACATTCAATACGCATCAGAAAGAGTTGATGCTTATTGAACAGCTACCTATCTTCCATTTCTTTGTGGAGGAAAAAGAGGACTCTGCCCCAGATGTCTAAGGGATGACATAGGGTTTGATCACTATACAGTGGAGCATCAGCTGTGGAGGGGCAGAACCACTGGGAAAAGAAGCCCCCCTTTCTAGACCTGTGTGTGCCAGCCCTGCAGCGTCAGACCGAGAAACTGAGAGCTTCAACAGCAGTGCGCACTGGAGGAGGTCTGAAAGCCTGTAACGGCTAATAAAAGGAAAGGGATGCAATGGCATAGGTCATTTCAGCATACTCCTGTGCTCTGGGATGGTGCAGGGGGTTCTCTGTGAAAACTTTAGAAGAAAACTCCACAGCCTGCACATAATCATGGAGGGGATGTAGCCAACTGACTGGGGCAGATGGTTAAAGAGCCTTGATGGTAAGGGCCAGAACCCGGGGATCTGTCCATTCAGGGAAGGGCAAAGAAAGCCCCTTCTCCCCCTGCCATTTCCCTCTTAGCTGCCCAGTGGACCAGGTCTTTACAGCCTGATCTATCCCAGTTCTTGGTAGCTAGGACACTCTGGGGGATATAGAAGAGGTGGGTTTAAATCCTTGGGGCTGAGTAGGCTGAGACCCAAGGTCTCCCATGTCCTTACCAAGCGCACAAGCTCCTAGTATATTAGAAGAGGAGGACCCTTATTCTGGTGTCTACAGATCAGCAAAAGTCCTGATAAGTCCCCATGGCTTTCTGCACATGGTGGAAGTAGGATTTTGAGCAGACCGAGACCCCTTAGGACACGCTGTGATTCCCCACTGGAATGGAAGAGCCGTGTGCCTCTTGTGAATAGGAGGACCTGTCGCTGGGGCCAGGTGAGTGCTTCCCACTGCAGTGAATGGGAAAACTACATGCACGCTGCAGGTCCCAGGCAGGAGCAGGAACTCGCACACAGCTCCTTGCTGCTCAGCCAGTGAGAAAGGACCAGGAGAGGAGCAGGCCCCTTCCTGCTCCAGGGCATACAAAAAGGGAGTCACCTACACACCTACTGCTAGGAATGATGGGTGCTGAGCCCCGCAGGGAATCTCCGAGATTAAGCTTCTTTTTCCATCTGCCCGGAGCTTTTCAAAGCCCCGGGGTCTATCCACTGTGGGCACAATTTCTGTCGAGCCTGCATCACCCAGTGCCAGGAGAAATCAGAAACCATCTTCTGCTCTCAGTGCAGAGAAATTTCCCAAGAGAGAAACATCAGATCCAGTAGAGAACTGGCAAGAGTGATAGAAATCGCCAAATGTCTGACTTCCCAGGCATCCAAAGGCACAGCAGGCAGAGAGAGAGCATGTGACCAACACCAGGAGTCCCTGGGGTTTAGGTTGTAGCCGTGTTGGTCTAAGGACATAGGCAGACAAGGTTCCTTGGGTGAATTTGATATCTTTTATTAGACCAACCCAAATGGTTGGAGAATAGTTATTAAGCAAGCTTTCGGGTTCAAAAACCCTTCGTCAGGCTAAGGAGGTTTCAGTAGTTGGTGTGTGCTCTTCCTGGATGGGATGAAAAGTAAAGAAGCCAGGGGCTGGGCTGGGCTGGGCTGGGGAGTCAGTTGCCAGGCAGATTATAATGTATCAAAAATCCAATGTCTATGTTTAGTCCTTGATCTCTAGTATCCAGGAGGTTGATGACGTGGAGCTCATAGGCTCGTCTCCGGGAAGTGTTGTGTAAGTTTCCCTTGAGGATCAGGACTGAGAGATTGGAGAGAGAGTGGCCCTCCTATGAGAAATGTGCCCCCACCGGTAATTGAGTGTTTCTGTCTTTGATGGATTT
>NW_005843316.1:121522-163339 GCF_000455745.1 Alligator sinensis | reverse complement strand
AGGGTCAGGACTGAGAGATTGGAGAGAGAGTGGCGCTCCTGTGAGAAATGTGCCCCCACCGGTAATTGGGTGTTTCTGTCTTTGATGGATTTCCGGTGTGCATTCATTCTGGTGCGCAGTTGTTGTCTGGTCTCTCCTACATATCTTCCATCAGGGCATTTGGTGCATTGGATGAGGTATACTACATTCCTGGAGGTGCAGCTGTATGATCCTGGGATGCTGATGGCTCTGTTGTGGGGTGTAGTAATAGTGGGGGTGGTGGAGATGTGGGGGCAGGTTTTGCATTTCTTGTCATGGCATGGTCTGGATCCTTTTGGTGTGTTCTGGGGTTGAGGAAGTTTGCTTCTGGTGATGAGGTTGGCGAGGTTCGGTGCTTGTCTGAAGGCTAGGATGGGTGGCTCTGGGAAGATCTTTTTAAGAATAGGGTCTTTTTCTAATATGGGTTGCAATTTTTTGAGGATTTTCCGTACAGGTTCAGGGGATGGGTGATAGGTCATAACCAGCGGTGTGCGATTTGTGGGTGTTTTTCTTCTGTACTGCAGCAGTTCTTCACGTGGTATCCAGGTGGCTCTTTCAAACATGCGATCTACCTCTCTGGAGGAGTGTCCTTGCTGGGTGAAAGCCTTTTTAAGATTGGTGAGGTGGCGATCCTGGGTGTTCTCTTGCGGTGGTATCTGAGGGCTTGGCTGTATATCACTGCTTTTTTGGTGTGTTTCGGGTGATTGCTGGTTCTGTGCAGATATGTATGTTGGTCTGTGGGTTTCTTGTATACTGTGGTCTGTATTTTACCATTCTGAATACTGATCCTTGTGTCTAAAAAGGAGATGTTGGTGCTGGAGTATTCTAGAGAAAGTCGGATGGAGGGATGGTGACTGTTGAATTTCTGGTGGAACTCAATCAGATATTGCAGGTTCTTGGATTCAACAAAACCTGATATTTCCTCAATTAGGGTCCCATGGTTGGATATGATAGGTCTGCCAGGGTTCCCTTGTTTGTGGATTTTAGGGAGCATGTAAAAAGTCCCCGGGTTAGGTAGCGGGGGGATCAAGGTCTGTAGTTTTTCTTGTAATCTTGGTGGAAATGATTTGATGGTATTGTTGAGTTTTTTGGTGAATGGGGGAGTAGGATCTTCTTGTAGTTCTTTGTAGTAGGTGGTATCAGAGAGCTGTCTGTTGGCTTCCTTTATGTAATCCTCACGGTTTAGGATGACTATGGCTCCTCCTTTATCTGCTGGTTTTATTACAGGAGTCCCTGAAACTTTTCTGTAAGGAGGATCAAACCCCCATCTGCGTGGTGTGTGATTGATCCAAGGCTCACCAAGCTCACACTGTGGTTCCCACTGAGGAGGCTGCCTAGGAGAACATGGTAAGGAACCACTGGCTTGTGCCAATGCCCTCACTTGTGGGACATGAATAATACACTTGTGAGGCGGAAGGTCAGTCTAGATGTCATGTAGCCTGACTCTACCCTGTGAGTTTCTTGAGATTCAGTCACCTAGGGGTCTTTTACATGAATTCCTAGTTTGGAAAATGTAGGAAAAACATATTCCTTACCTAAGGATGTTGTTCTCAGATTAACATTTCTATTCTTGAGCTGCAAAAACTTTTGTTTTGACAACAACAAATGTTCAAAACCCAGAGAACAGCCAAGAAAACCCTAATTTGTTTTTGAAAAGACTAAATCATGTCTTTAATGATCAGCCCCTGCTCCTTTGTCCCTCCTGTGTCTGAGATTAATTTTGATTTTGACTAAGGAATTACCTGCTCCTTGAGAACAGCGGTGGGTTTAGATGCACAAGCTACACCTGACCCCACTTTTTTCCTTAGCAATTACCTAGAGGCAGATGGCACTGTTGGAGACAGACCTTTCTGTGCAGGAAAGAAGCCAGTGTTAACTCTACGCTCTGAGTTCATAGCCTAGAGTAGGGCCGGACAATTATTTCGGGTGAAGGGCTGCTTACTGAGTTTTGGCAAGCCATCAAGGACTGCATGACAGGCATCCAGGGGCAGATAAATATTAATTTTCTAAAATTTTTAGGGGCCTCATAGGCTGGATAGTATGGTCTGGCCGGCTGCATTTTGCCTGCCCCTGGCCTAGAACCTGCTGGCCCTCAGATGTGGGAACAAACCTGCCCCTCTAGCCCCAGTCCTCACATTGCACCTCTCAGTGGACTTTTTCAGTGGGTTTCATCCAGGTGCAATCATCACCTTCTGCTGAGTTACAACAGCGGGGAAGTTTCAGTCCATTCTGAACCAATATCTGTCCTGAGCTTGCAATGATGTGGCTACTTCTCAACCTCCAAATGAAAATAATTTTACTTGCAAATTCAGGACTGACTGCAGGTTCTGAAGGAATACAGAGAAAAGCTTCTGGGATTTCAAGCAAAAACAGAGGGGGAAAGCTATGAGTACGTGGTAGGTGCCTGTTGTTCTTACCCTGCCGGGTCACATGAGGGAGGGTGGTAAAGAGGAACCGTGTTTCCCTGTGACAACTTGTAAATAGGTGGGATCATGTGTGTCTGGATGTTTCTCTCTGTGGGCTGGATGGTGGCCACATCTCCCTGCTCTGGGACAGAACCACAGGAGCGCTGAGAAGAATTGGGGAGTGCAGACATTGGGTCAGCTTCTGAGGAAGATATAACATGTGCTTCCCTCTGGCCAGGGTGAAAGGGAAGTAAGGCTATAGCCCTGCCTCCTCCCTCCCTACCATGGATGGACACTCATAGCCTCCCTCCTACTCGGAGAGTGCAGAGACTAAAATTTTAAGGTCAGTTCTTGATTAGAAGAAGAAAGACAATTTTTATGCTCTTTGCACTCCCCTTGGGCTTGCCTGCTGGCGCCTGGCTCATAGTTTCCCTGGCTGCCTGTGTTTGCCCACATTGCCTGCTTCTGGATACTATAGAGTATAAAGGAGATGTGAAGTCTACATTGTCTGTGTGTTAAGAGCTGATACTATGAAGTGCTGTACAAATGTTTTTGTAGACTTCACCCATCTCCTCCATAACCATGTCTCATAAAGACCCAATGACAGGTTACTGGTGCAAGCTTGAAATCGTTGGAGAACAGATTCTGGACAAAGAACGCTGAGAATACAGGGAACTGTCCTTTTTTCTCCACTTGTGGTACAATCGTGGGGTTGATCTACCCTAAATTGAGTTGATCCAATTGGATTTGCCTTCAGTTAGTGTGTACTCCTGCTCCTGCAATATTTTGCTGCTTAGTAGGAGGTTTCTCTGACTCTTATTCTGGGCTATCTGTCATGGGTGGTGACTTGTGGATCCTCCATGACCTGCTGCACTTGAAGTTTATAAAGATGTATCTGCATGGTAACAGCCCCAGAATGGAGGGGCATGGGGGTAGACTTCAGGTGTTGAGGCAGGATGAGGAAGCGGGTATTGCCTCATTGTCCAAAATTTCAGATCTTCTTGCTGAACTATTTATTCCATGACTTTCAAAGCTATGAAAATATGCTTGGAGCATTTTAGCCAAGGATTCAAGTTTTAAAATGTTATTGGAAGTGCGTTAGGTTGCAATTTATTTCTGCCTTTATGTCTCTCCAAATGTTTGATCCAGACAAATTTAGAGTGGCTGTATGGCCTAATGGATATGGCATCTGACTTTGAATCAGAAGATTATAGGTTCAAATCCTGCTGTAGTCACAAATTACTTTCTGCCTGTGCAGAAGTCCTTTTCACCCCCCAAGAGGAAGCACAAGGTGATGGTGGGGGGCTTTGTCCTGCAGGGCCATCTGTCATCCAGACTCCTTAGCCTGTGAAGTTGGCTTTGCATCCATGGATGTAGCAGAGAGAATCCCCAGACTTGTCTGACCCTCTAACTATGATACCGTGCTCCTCATCCACGTATGACATGGCCAGGAGTGACTACAAGGCTCTGGGGGATGGGCTTAAGGGGCCCAGGTAGTCTGTTCTGTGCTCCCCTTTTCAGGTACGTATGGAACAGGGGAAGGATGCATCAAGGAAGTGAATCCCTGTTTGCGGCCAGGATGGCCAATCTTCTGGACAGGGCTTTAAACTAAGATTGCTGGGGGACGGGGATACACAATCTCAAACATGTTCAGGGACCAACATACAAGTAAGCCCTGCAGTTAGGGACACTGGAAGACTTGAATCATTCCCTCAGCTCCACTTATGCAGGAGTTGGGGGAATAGTTTTCCCTCAGTGGGAGAGGAAGACAAGGGCCTCAGAAGGAAGACTCAGGTGCCTATATACTAACACCAGGAGCATAGGGCACAAGCAGGAGGAGCTAGCCCTCATACTTTCCAGTGTGCATTGTAATCTAGTAGGGCAAGTGCTGCAGGACATGGGACTGAAGGCAAAAGGTGTGCACAACGAGTGGTTGTTCCTTAAGGACACGATCCTTGAAACAGAAAGGAAGTCCATTCCCATGCAGAGAAAAGATAAGAGAAGGGCTGGGAAGCCCCCTTGGCTAAACAGGGAAATCATGGTCCTCTGAAGAAAGAAGAAAGAGGCTTATAAATAAGGGAAGCTTGGGGCAGGCCACGAGGAGGACTATTCCACAATGGCCCACGTTTGCAGGAAACAGATAAGACAGGCTAAAGTGATGACCAAACTTATATTAGCAACGGGAATCAAGAACAAGAAGTCCTTCTTTAGGTTCATAGGGAACAGAAGGAAGAAAAAAATGGGATTGTGGGGCCATTGCTCAACTGCTCAGGAGAGCTGGTTACCAGTACCTAGGAGAAAGCTGAACTCCTTTGCCTCAGTCTTTCTGCAGGTAAAAGGAAAAAGTGGGAGATGGGCACAGGGGCACTGGTGATAATCATGAGGTCTGGAGACCCAGAAGTAAACTCCATGATAGCCCTCACTAGATGTGGTTTATATTTTGTGGAGTTTAACTTCATGATTTTCCATGTCTTTAACTCTTCACCATGGCCATTGTTTTACCCTCACGAATTCCAGTGTTAGCAGAGTTTCAGGATTCAGGGAGATGTTTCCTTCGGCATAGATCAGATTTTATTGTCCAAGTCCTGTTTTATACAGGTCTGCATGTAACACCTCCAGCCCACCCAAACAAGAACCACAGCGTGGCTCGGCCCCAGCTTCGCTTCTCTTCTCTTCCTTGTCAGTTCTCACTGAGATTCCTGTTTTCTCTCCTCTCTAAGACATTAACACACAAGTGGGCAAAATGCAGCCCATGAGCCGGACACAGCCTGCCTGCCATGCTATCTGACCCACGAGGCCCCTAAAAATACAGAAAATATTAATCTGCCTCTGGCTGCCGGTCATGAGGCCTTTGATGGCTTGCCAAAACTCAGTAAATGGCCCTCCACCCAAAATAATTGCCCACCCCTGCATTAGCAGCACCTTGAGCAGGCAGGTGGTTCTTCTCTTCCTCATGCTTCACTGTGCAGGGTAGGATATGTCCTGTCCAGCTTCTTCATGGCCTGTAGGTCCATCCTTTTGACATGGGGCTAGTCTTCACACCTTGATTGACAAAATTTTAACATAATAAAAGTCTGCCATGTACAGAGCGCAACACAAATCCCCCAACCTGTGGTTGACCAACATTCAAAGCTAGTGACTCTGTGATGCCAGGATAAGTGGGAGAGCTGTGTACTCACCATGGGTTGATTTCGGTTTCACCACAGGGAACTTCCCCACTAAAAATACAGGAGAGCTGCATAGGGGTTGGACTAGATGACCTCCAGAGGTCCCTCCCAACCCTAGTTTTCTATGATTCTACAGAGGGGAAGAAAAATGACCCCCTGATTTGAGCTAGTTCCAAAAGAATGGCCTATCAGAAACTAGGAGAAGGAAGATGCATCTGTGCTTCAGGCCAAAAGCTTAGGGTTTGGGGTGTTCACGTAAGGACCCAAGTTCTAGACCACTTGTACACAGAGGGAGTTGAAACATGCATTGCTTTAAATTGCCAGTACAATGCTGCAGACCCAGGCAGCCATGTGGTAGCACTGAGCTGGACAGACCATGGCTGTAAGTAGGAGACTTAACCCATCAAGCTCTGCTTTGAGATGCTGAGAAACAAGGACTGGAAGGGAACAGAGATCCATGCATGAGAGCCTGGTATAAGACAGCCCCTGCAGCTGCATCTCAGCTGCATATCATCGTCACCAATCAAGGCTGTTTCCTCATATGGCTGAATTTCCCTTCACCTCCCTGGGTTGAATGGGATAGGAAGCACCCAAACCATTGCTGCATGTTCCCAAATCCTCTTGGCACTCTTTGAATTCTGCAGAAATTTCTCAGTCTTAGGGTCAAGAAGCCTTGGTATGAACTTAGAGAACAAGGAACAAATTCCTAGATTTCCCCCAGTCCCATCCTAGCTCCTCCCCTATGGAGTAATTTCTGATTCCTGCACAGGAAGGGTCACACCTGGGCCTTAGGCAGGGGCGGGGACTCAGGTTCAGTTCCTACCAGTGAGAAAAGGACCAGGAAGGGAAAGGCCCCTTCTTACTCCAGTGCACAGAAAAACAAAACTACTCCCTACTTACCAGCTGCTGGGAGCCATGGCTGCAGAGACCCTGGCAGCAAATCTGCAAGATGAACTTTCCTGTTCCATCTGTCTGGATCTTTTCAAAGACCCAGTGTCTATCCATTGTGGGCACAATTTTTGCAGAGCCTGCATTGTCCAGTGCTGGGAGGGATCAGGCACCATCTTCTTTTGCCCTCAGTGCAGAGAAGCTGCCCCAAAAACAAACTTCAGGCCCAACCGGGAGCTGGCAAGAGTGGCAGAAATTGCCAAACAGCTGAGTTCCCAGCCAGCAAAAGGAGCAGGAGGTGGGGAGGCACTGTGTACAAAACACGGGGAACCCCTGAAACTCTTCTGTGAGGAGGATCAAGCTCCAATCTGCGTGGTGTGCGATCGATCCAAGACTCACCGAGCTCACAATGTGGTTCCTATTGAGGAGGCTGCGCAGGAGTACATGGTAAGGCACTGCTGGCCATGAATTTCCAAGGCTGAATTTCAAACCATTGGGATGTAGCCTGGATGTTTGTTGCATATTTCTGGACTGTGACCTCTTCGAAGTTATTTTTCCTGAACTCATTTCATTCTGATTTTTCTTAATTACTTTTTCTCCACAAGAATTGTCATGCTAGACATGCAGGTGTTTGCTTTCAGCCTAATGGGAGAGTGAGGGCCCCCCCCCCCTTTTTTTTTTTGTTATGTGGTGATGCCATTTCTTGTCTTTATAGTTTTTATTTTTGCTGTACCAACTGCACAATTAAAAAAACCCAGAAAGTGGCCAAGAAAGTAGTAACCAATCATGTCTTTGATTAAACTATTCCACTTTTGTCCCTGCTGTCTCTGGATTAATTTCAACCTTGACCAAGATGTTCCTCAAGGAGCAGGTACAGGGGCAGATTTAGATGCACAAGCAACACCTGACCCCTTCTCTCCTTGGCAATGACCCCAGCAGCAGGCAGTGCTCTTGCAGAGAGGACGGTGCTTCTGCTGAGGGGCTAGAGCAGTGACTGGCAGGGTGCCATGAGATCTTTTCCAAGGTGCTGCGGTGTGTCACAAGGTTAGCAGTGTTAGGTGATTCACAACATATATCCAGAGGTTTTATGTAGGAGCTCACCAGAGGTCAGAATGTTTTTAATGCTATGAACTTTCTGAATTCCTTGCAACTGAAAAATTGCTCTGTTATTTGTCCTGGGTCCAAAAAATGAGTGAAAACTTGGCATTTTCCAAAGGGTGCTGTGAGTCTAAACAGGTTGAGAATCACTGGGCTAAACTCTGTCTCTTAACAGTCTGGAAGGTGTTAGCCCTCCTGACCCTCCCAGACACAGGAAAAACCTACCCTCCCCTTCCCAGCCCCTGTCCTCACATTGCACCTCCCAGCAGGCTTGCACACTGGGCTTCAGGCAGGTGCAGTCATCACCTCCTGCTGAGTTGCAACAGCTGGGAAGAGTTCCAGCCCGCTCTGAACCAGATAAGTGTCTGCTCTGAGCCTGTGACAGTGCAGCTGCTCCTCAACTCCCAAATGAAATTCCTTACTCTTTGCATAGGAACAAGTGCAGGACCGACTGCAGACTCTGAAGGAAGAGAGAGAGAAACTCCTGCGGATTCAAACATCAACAGAAGGGAAGTTCTGGAGGTACCTGGTAGGTGTCTCTCCTTCCTCAGCAGGGTCAAGAAGAAAGGGGAAAGCAGGGAGGTTCCCACTGGCAGTGTGGAGGAAAGGGTCTGGGTGTCTAGGATTGTTTGCCTTTGCTTGCCTCTCTGTGGCCTGGATCAAGCCCATGTCTCCTTGCTGTGCCCCAGAGGAGAACCCCAAAGAGTTCTCAGCAGTACTGGGGACTACAGGGAAAAATCTTGGCCCAGGGGGCTTGTGGCTCTGCTTCCTCTCCTCCATCAGAGCTGCATCCCCAGTCTCTCTCTTGCTCGGGGCTTGCAGAAATGGCATGGTCAGGTCCTGGCTAGGAGAAGTGGGGACTTCTGTACCCTCCCCAAATGCCTCTGGTATTGCCTCCTTGGCCTGTGCTCACTGTTGTCCTCAGTCTGTACCTGCCCACGCTGCCTGTTTCTGAATATTTTTGGAGGAGCCCTGCACTCTGCGAATGATCACTGATCAGCTAAGTTTGTCTGCGGAGAGTCACTATCACACTTGCAGACTCCAATTTGGATCTTACAACAACTGTTTTTTTCAATTCCTGCATCTCATGAGGGCCTGCCACAGGGTTGCTGGTGCACATTTTAGACCCTTTGAAGAAGAAATTTCAGGTGGGGATGCTAATACAGGGAATTCCCCTCTTGTTATGTTTTTTATTCCCCCCACTTGGGATTCGACCTGTGGAATTGATCAGGCTCAAACTCATTTTATCCAGTTGGATTTCCAGTGGCTGGGATCTGTCTGTATGAAACTTTACAATTTACTAAAGGGCCTTTCTGACCCCTCACCAGGGCTGTGTGTCAGGGCAAATACTAATGGATGCCCTAGGACCATGCTGCACCTGGAGCTTGTAGAGCTGAAGCTGCATGGTAACAGCCTTGCAAGTGGAAGGGAGCAGCGTTCAGGCATTGTGGCTGGGCGGGGAGGGAGGTAAGGTCCCAGTACTGCATTGCCTTGTTATCCAGGATTTCAGCTCCTTGTAGTTGAATTGTATTTAATTTTTCATAGTTCTGAATCTGTCCAAAGATGAACATTTTGGAGGGTGCGAGGTGGTGACTGGCTACCTTCCTCTCATAAAGGAGGACTTCATATACTTTAGGAGACTGATTTCAGTTCAGTGTAATATAGTGCATAGGGCGCTTCCCCATCTTATGTGAACCTCAGGACCTTACCAGCAAAGGCTTTATTGTATTAAGACTTTAATTGTATTTGGTTGCATTTTATTTCTACCTTGCAGTCGCTCAGAAAGTTTCAGCCACCTTAGCTCTGAGTTGTGCCTTTTCTATTGGAAAGGATGGGATTGCCATAGCTCATTGTCACATCACAGACAAATGTTGGGAGGGCGGAGGAAGGAAGATGCCTCAACTAGAAAAACGGGGTAATGGGCAAGCTTTAGAAAACAGAGGTGCACCAATATATTGGTTGCCTATCAGACTGGTGCTGATGAAAGGGAAATGACATTATTGGCTGGTAGCTTCTTTTGGCTGTTGTAGCCGATAATGTTTACCGATTAATTGTGTCTTCTGGCCGGGACCCTAGATGCCTGGGTTCCCTTTTGTCCATGGGGTGGGGCCTCGAGACACCTGGTTTCCCTCCCATTTCCCGAGGTGACTGTGAACATGGAGGGCCCAATCCAGATACAGGGGCCCGAACCATTTTCCATCTTCACCCCCATCCCCTCACCAGTGGGCTGGGCTGGATTGGTATGCAGCAGCTGGTGTGGTGTCCTGGGTGCTGGCATGGTGCAGAGCGTGGGCTGGGGTCAGGATGGGCACTGTAAAAGGTGGTGAACGCTGCACAGATGTGACTGGGGCAGGGAGGGGTGGGTGGAGTTGCCCAGCCTAGCCCAGTATAGCTCAGCCTGCAGTGCCAGGGGTCCATGCCCCAGGGGTCAAGAGCAGACCCTGGCAGGGGCCAAGGCAGCACCCCCCTCCCTGCTGTGTGTAGTGCGGGGGAGTCCTCCTCCAAATCCTCAACCCAGCCAGGTTCTTCTCTTCCCTTCCCGGGATCGGGGCTGGGTCCATTCAGCCTCACCTGAAGGGCACAGGGGCTTGCCCTGCCCCTGGCAGTGGCAGCACCAGGAGGAGAAGGGGCCATTCCCCTTGCTGGAGTTCAGCTCCCGGGACCTGGGGCCCAGCTGCAGGGGAGGTGCAGCCTGGTTTCTCCAGGCCTGGAATGGTCCCGTGACCCTGCCCCATGCAGAACGGGGAGAGCAGGGAGCCAGGCCCAGAGACCACCCAGCCCCGGGCACGCAGGAAGGCTCACACCTTCCCCCTCTGCCCTGCTGGGCAGGCTCAGGCAGCTACCCACCGTTTGGGGTTCATGGTCATCATGTGGAACAACAGGGGCTGAAGAGCTCTGCACAGCCAGCCGCAAGCTCTGCTAAGCTAGCCCACCTGCTGCTGTTGGCGCAGGCACTTCTGCATGTCCTCCAGGGGTGGGGGGGGCTTTAATTAGACTGGCGCCAGAAGTCACTCTAATTAAAATGCTGCCATGTCTCACGTGTCAGTGTCCACCCGCTTAAAAATGGTGGCCACCATTTTTAAGCATGGGAACACTGATACATGAGATGCAGGAGGCTGCTGGAGTGCACCCAAAAAAGGTGCATTTATAGTAGTTTAAAATGCCTTGCATTGTTACTAAATATCGGTTATTGGATCATCCTTGCCAATGTGGTTGGCTAATAATCAGTGCATCGGCCAAGAAAATCTCTATTGCTGCACCCCTACTATAACACCTTTCTTTCTCATCAGAGGGGGGAAATTTCTGTCAAAATATCAAGTGCTGAATTTTCTAGGGTTGCAATGGAATTTTCCCACCTGCACACAGGACTCTGTGAAATGGGCCCACAGAGACAGGGGACATCTTGCCTCTTCCCTGGCTATCTGTTTCTTGCAGGAGAAGATAGAAACTCAGAAGAAGAGAATTGCATCCAAATTTGAGGCTTTTCACAAGTTTCTGCAGGAACAAGAGCAGTTCCTACTGGCCCAACTAACAGAGCTGGACAAGGAGCTTCAGAAACTGCAGAAAGAAAATGTCACCAAACTCTCCAAGGAGATTTCCTATCTCAATAACCTGATCAAGGAGGTGGAGCAGAAATGCCAGCACCCAGCAAGTGAATTTCTGCAGGTAGGAGATAATTTTAAGGTGAGGAGCCCAGAATTCAAAACTCAACATCACCCTCTTTGGGTGTCTTGAGTGAAAAGCAATTCACTCTTGTGTGGTTTACATGCAAGTTCTCCATTTCTTTAACCCAACGCATCTAGTTTTGGGGGCTGCGTTTGGCCAGTGCATGGGATCAGTACACAGCTGGATCACACCTGATGACCAAACCTGTGTGCTGGATCTACGTCATGTGGCTTGGGGAACTCCCCAGTAGCAGGGCAGCTCTGCAGCCAGCGTAGCCACAATACATGCAACAGGAATGGTCATGGATAAGGGAGCCTCAAACGAAATGGTTAGCTCTGGCCCATAAGTCATAGATTGAATGTTATTTTTTAAGCCTTCAGATTGGCCTTTTATCTTAGGCTCATGAATTGTAGCATTAGCAGTGACAAGACTCCCAGTATTTGGGAAGAGTCTTTCCTCAGTATAGATCAGATTTGTTTGGTTGAGTGCTATCTCTTATCTAGGGGCACTTTTATGTGTGCGGTGAGGGTGGGGGCGATTTTAATTTGAGTGCCTGCAGCATCTTGTGTCGGAATCCTTGCACTTCAAAACAGCAGCAGGAGAGCTTTTTAACTAAAGCTCGTTCAATGAGCTTTAGTTAAAGCGCCCCCACCACCATTTTCAAGCATGGAGATGCTGGTGCACAAGATGCAGAGGCATTATTAATCAAGTCTGTTCTGATGTGCTGTAATTACAGCACATTGGAACAGCTTCCCAGCATGTCTACAGGCGCCCTAGGTTTGTGAGTTGCTTTCCCAGCCAAGACCACACTGTGGCCAAACTCCAAGCTCTTTGTACTGTAGAGATGGCCATCTCATCTTGCTACTTTTCACTGAACTTCTTGTTCTTTCTCTCCTCTAGGACATCAGAAACACCTTGAGCAGGTACATGCCCTTACACTTCAATGCACTGGGTTGGGATTTGGACACCATGTTACATCCTTACTTCCCCAAGCTCTACAGCACAGTGTGAGGCAGTGTCTTCTGTTAAATGTCCGCACCTGGGCCCTACGCAGGGGTGGGGAAGTCTAGCTAGTGACTTCCCTGTGACTTCTGTCATCACAAATAGATGGAGACAAATTTCTACCTCCACAGACACTAGCACTGTCACTGTCATTTCTTGGCTTTTCTGTCTAATCCCTTTCTGCTACATACAGTCTCTCTTTCCAAAAAAAAAAAAAAAAAAATTAGTGGGATAGAATTAATTAATTAATTTACTGTGTCAATTTGAGGAACCTTGTACTGTCTTAGCCTGGACTCTACCCTTGGAGATGTTTAGATATATTGCATGTCCTGGCACCTCCCACCAGTTGGTTTCCCAAATGGGACACTCCTATGAAATGATAATGATGTAACAAGTGATAACTTGCAATAGAACACTTTTAATTAGGTGCTCCTCTTCCTCTCTCTAGGTGTGAGAAGGGGAAAATTCAGCAGCCAGTGGAAGTTTCTCCTGAATTCGAACGCAGACTCCAGAAACTCTCTCAGAGAGAGGTGGTTGGAAACAAGGCTCTGAGAATCATGCAAGGTACCAAAGAGGGGTCCAGGGAGGGAAACTAAGGCCTGTCTCTATGACCCATGGAAGGAACTGGGATCTGGCTCTTCAGTAGTTAATGCAGGACACATTTGACTGTAAAGCAGTTGTGCCCCTTCTGAGGGTGCCATGCTCTGACCTGTTCCTTGCTGACTGCTGCAGATGGAGTTGCCTGCCTTTGAGTTATTGATACTGCCATGCTAAACCCACCCACATACTGCAAGACGCATCTCATGGTTCCTTACATCCTGGAGACCAGTCTGGTTTTGGCTCATGCAAGCTCAGTGTTCCTGCGTGCTGATGTTGTCACCATTATGTGCTGCTGTGGCCTCCCTAGTTCTCCAGGAAGTCGTTTTGGTTGTCTGCCATACTTCACTTTTTTTTTTCTTGGCCAAAGCCTAGTATGGCAGGGATTCCCCATTTTGGCTCCCCACCTTGGTGCCAGTGAAGAGCCATTCTAGGAAACCCTAGAAGTTGCTACACAGTGGCAACCCAGACAAGTATAGGTCAGTGACCAACCAGTTAAGCACTGGCTGATCAACTGTCCAGTGACAGTGGCAGTTCCTAATATCATAGGGGGACATGCCAGCCACTTGCAAGTAACATCAGTCATGCCAAGTGATACCTAGCTATTAGAAAACAGGTTTGTCCTAGCTGCAGGAAAGGAATTTATAGTATGTGTAGGTCAGTCATGTGTCCCCTAGATGCAAGTGGGGGAAGTAAGAAGGTTCAGATGTGAGGCCTTGTATGTTGGCTTCTGCCCTTCATTCTTCCAGGCCACAGCTCTTTGGCCTCAGACATGTGCAGCCTGGGCACAGACTGTTGGCATCTTTGTGGGAATTAATTGTTATTAAGCTGGGAACTTTTTTTTTTCAATTGGACAGTGCAGTGCAAGGGTTTGGGAGGAAAAACAAGCAGATGGGCAAATGAGGGAGTTTGGAAGGAAAGGTGAAAAGACAGAGCAGAGTTTGAAACTTCAGGTTAAGCACCAGACAAATAATCGGTGTAAATTTTAGAAACTCTAAGAATGAAGAAATAAATAAGCAACAGACTGCTCAGATGGAGGGAAATAACTTACTTTTGGGTAGGAAACAAAAGTAATAAATCTTCAGACCAAATGAAAGTAAAAAGTCCACTCCTTATTGTAATTTTGTCTGGCTTCAGCTGCCCTATTTGCACTGCTCAAGTTGATGGGGGGGGACTAGCAATTTAGAGGTGGTTCTACCACCTGCATAATTAGTGTCTTGCTTTTGGCTGCAAAGAAAAGTCGACAACTTCCTGAAGACCAAGCAAGTGCCAGTGGTGGGTGGCCTTTGACATTTATGGCCTGGATGAAAAGCATGTTTAAGCTGAAAGGTGCCCTTAGAAGCACCCATGACTAGAAGAGGATAAATAGCCAAAGTTAAAAGCATGAGAAATACATCTGCACTTTTGGAACAGGAGAAGGGATGAGAAATTTTTCAAGACCTTGTAAGTGTTTGAGTAAGAAACCATACTTGGAAAATTGACAGTCCTGTCCAGGGCTCACTGCATGGTTACCAGTGACATATCTGCAAAGTGAGTGTGTCAGTGTTGCAGTCTTGACAGCTCTCCATGGTAATCCTGCAAGGCATTGCTAGCCTCTGAACAATAACGAGCATGTCCTTCAGCAGGCCAGACTCTGGCTGGGGTTGCCTGAGGTGCAAGAGAGAGCATATTATCTGACAGGGCTCTGTCATGTACTGTATGTGGAATTACCCCTGTGACTCCAGCCTGAGTCTGGCCTAGTGAAGGACATGCTCATTCTTCTTCAAAGGTTAGCAATGCCTTGCATGATTACCATGGAGTGCTGCCGAGACTGCAACATGGGCATGCTGACTTTGCAAATGCCTATGAATAACCATTCTCCAACCATTTGGGTTGATCTAATAAAAGATATCAAATTCACCCAAGGAACCTTGTCTGCCTATGAATTGTGTAGCACCATAAAATAAATTAAAATGCTATGGGTAGCAAGTGTTCCACACTCCCCTGGCTGGAGTGCAACAGAGTTGGCACAAAGGCACATTCTTCAAATAGAGGGCTGCTTTACAGCTCTCCCTGCCTAGTGAGCTGTGCAGGCTTGCAAGCCCTTAAGAGATCCTGGCTCCTGGGCTGCTTTGGAGCTCTTTAAAGTGCCCAGTACTCTCATTAGTAATGAGCTACTAGGTTGTTGGTTGTAGCCGTGTTGGTCTAAGGACATAGGCAGGCAAGGTTCTTTGGGTAGATGTGATATCCTTTTATTAGACCAAGTAAAATAGGTGGGAAAATGTTCTTTGCAAGCTTTTGGGAACAAGCACCCTTCTTTAGGCACCAGGTGTTCAAGCACCAGCAGCCCTTTTAGCGTGCCAGGGTTGCAGGCAGCTCATCACCCTGGCTACCAGGAAGCCATGGTGTAAGGCTCCCTACAAACCTCCAGTGATCAGAGGAGTTGGGACAGGAAGAATTGGTGGGGGGCTGTGGGATATTGGTGGACAGGAAACCTGCTCAAATCTTACATTTGTGGAAAATCTGGCTGCAACACAGAAGTTGCCATTCTTATTGCATTTTTATTGCAGAGCTGCCATTTGGGGATCAGATTCACCATTTACTTATTTATTTATTTATTTTTTATCCCAAACAGCTTGAACATCTGACCAGTAGCTTTTTGTGATGGGGAAATTAGCATATAGACCACCACAAATGTTATGTCTGCCAGGGCCCGATTCTGTCACAGTTGTGTGTTCTAAGTCCCTTCTAATTTGGATGTATTTTAAGCTTCGTGGTGATGCCAAGTGTTTCCTGACCTCTTCTTAGTCATGTTTATTTCCAGTCAAAATATTCTTGAAACTCTCCTTTGCAGAGAGTCCAACAAGTCTAAATACCTGCTTGGATGCGCATGTACTTGTCTGTCTTGAGTGCAGTGGAGCAGATGCCTCATGCTAGATCCCTTGCATATGGGAGAACTTCACATGTTGCATGCTTCAAAATTTATTTCTGTCAATCTGCGTCCCCTCCCTTTGGTCTCCCACAATAAGAACTGATCAATTATTCAAGTCAAGTATTAGACAAAAGTCTGGTAAGATGAAATATTTTCTTTTTTCGTCTCTAGATGTTTTGATGAACAAGCAGCAGAAAGCAGGTAAATCATTCTGCAGGAGGAGAGATGGGAGGGGCTGGGCTGACATTTCTCTGGTTGTCACCTGTCTTATCAGAAAAATCTTGATCTGACCTCATGACCTCAGTGTGGAGATCAAGCCTGCCTTTCTCCCTCCATGAGTCTTATGTTTTGTTTCCCCCCAAGTCCCTATCCAGGCTTCCCATCACCCTGGCTCTGCTGGCGAGGTGGGGGGCAGGGGTTGTCCATTTAGTTACTGCCTCCTCCACCTCTCCCGATCCTCATGGGCCGTGTGTCCTCTCCTGCAGTGCCCATCTCCCCCTTCCCCACAGGCAGGGAGAGGATCTCTCCTCTCATTTAATCCTAGCCCTTCCTCTGCCTGTTCCTGGCCCTGGCCTGGTGTTCTGTCCCCAACACTACTGCCTCCTTCCCTCTGATTCGGGGTATCTCCCCAACAGCCCCCTGACCTTTGATGCTGCCTTGTTTCCAGCCCCACTCCTGCTTGCCCCTCTGCCCCATCTCTGCTGTTGAGAGTGGGGCAGTACCAACAGGGGGGACATGCAGAAGGGGAGGGAGGTATGGGAGAGGGGGCTGAAGTGACATCCCTGCCTGGCTCCAGCACAGAGGCAGTTCCCCAAGGCCACAGTCCCAAGAGGCAGGGATCAAGGAGTGTCCAGCCGGCACAGGGCTGGTAGGGACAAATGGCCCCAGCCTCCCCCAGGGCTCAGCTCTGACCCTGATGCTCTCTCTCCCCGCAGTGAAAGTGACTCTTAATCCAGACACTGCTCACTCTCACCTCGTCATTTCTGAAGATCGGAAAAACGTGAGATGGGCAGTCGCGCGGCATCATCTGCCTGACACCCCCCAGAGATTCGACTCTGTGCCCTGCGTGCTGGGCCATGAAGGATTTGCCACTGGGAGACATTACTGGGAGGTGGAGGTGGGGGAGGGAAGTATCTGGGCTTTGGGGGTTGCCAGAGAGTCTTTGAGGAGGAAGGGTTGGATCAGTCTTAACCCTGATGATGGAATCTGGGCCGTGCAGAGATCGCTGGATCAGCTCAGGGCTCTCACTGCCCCTGATTCAACCCTCCTGTCCCTGCGCTGCATCCCCAAGAGGATCCGGGTGTATCTCAACAGTGAAGAGGGGCAGGTGGCATTTTTTGATGCTGATACCAAGGCCTGGATCTTCTCTTTTCCCCCTGCCTCATTCACTGGGGAGAGAATGCTCCCCTGGTTCTGGGTTGGGGGATCCTGGCTCAGACTCCACCCCTGAGCGATCAACTGTCTTCAGTGCCCAGGTAATGAGATTTTTGTATTTTCTGTCCTTTCCATCTGTGACTTGGGAGAGCCTCTGTCCATCATCAGATTTCTTATCTAATCTGTGGTTCCCTGCTCTATCACCCTGGAGGCTAAATTCTTGCAATGGCTCCTCACCATTACATCATAAAGAGCAGGCAAGATATTCAGAATTGCCTCGCGTGGTCTTGGGCGTGCTTGTTTTCCATCCCCTCTGTGGTCCTGGAAGGCTGCAGTTCTGCTGAGCCCAATGAGGAGACTTTGGGAGAAGAGAATATTTGGGAAGCAGGGGCAGAGATGGAGGGTGCAGAGCAATAGAGAAAAGCTATGGAACAGAAGAAATGAGCAGTAGGGCAGTCTGTCGTGATTCTTGGAAATGATGACGTGAAAGTACAATTTAGCATAATTTTTGAGTTCGTCATTTGATCCTGAATGGTGCAACTGTGTCCATGCTTTAAACATGGATCTTTAGCTCAACTTACGCTACTTTATTCATTTTTTTTTTTTTTTAAGAGTCCTCCCATGTTTTTGTGGGAGCCTCAGTTTATGGTTATTAAAGTATGAAGTTTTATAATCGAGTTTGAGTACTCTGCAGTCTGCTACTCTTAATTTATTTATTTGGACTTCTTTTGGCCTTGGCTTGGACTCCGAACAGAATTGCCACATGTGGAGTAAATCTTGAGCAACTGCTACAATTGCTTTTCCTGTACAGGGAAGCCCTCTTGCAGGAAATCCCCATAAATAATACTGGCATCATTCCATGAGCTAATATCACTCGAAAGGGTGTCAGAGGGTTTTCTATGAGTTCAAGTTCTGTACGGTATTTGGGCCATGAAACCTTTGATGGGATGCCTTTGTTCTGAGGACCTGAGAGGAGAGAATTGTGTTTAAAGGCGAGTATCTAGAGCTGCAGATAGAGATGTTGTGCCACCATAATAAATTTTTATGGTGGCACAGAAGCCAAGTGAACAGAATGGTAGCCCTCTAGAATCACAGAAAATTAGGGTTCGAAGGCACATCAGGAAGTTATCTAGTCCAGCCTCCGGCTCCAAGTAAGACCTGCCCCAACTAGATCATCCCAGACGAGGCTTTATCTAGCCAGGTCTTGAATGCCTTCAAGGATGGACAGTACACAACCTCTCTGGTTAGCTTGTTCCAGTGTTTTTACTACCCTCCTAGTGACAATATTCTTCCTAATATCTAACCTAAACTTCCCTTGCTGCAACTTGAGACTGTTGCTCCTTGTTTCGTCATCTGCCCCACTGAGAACAGTCCAGCTCCATCCTCTTTAATACTCCCCCTTTCAGGTAGTTGAAGGCTGCTATTAAATCTCCTCCATCTTCTCTAGACTAAATAAGCCCAGTTCCTTCAGCCTGTCCTCAGAAGTCATGTGCCCTTTGTTGCACCACAACTGCTTAGTAGTTAACAATACCTCCTTGGAGGGATTTAAGAGGAGATTGAACAAAACCTGGCTGGGGTCATCTGACCCCAGCACCCTTTCCTGCCTGGGGCAGGGGGTCGGACTCGATGATCTAAAAGATCCTTTCCGACCCAAACATCTATGAAATCTATGTGCCTGTCACCTTTTTGCAGTTGATGTCTGGAGACTGTGGGCTGCTGGCAGTGACCAAAATGGCTCGGTAGTGCCACAGCATATTACGACATGGCTGATTGCAAGCAAAGGCAACACCTGTCTCCAGCCTAGGAGAGCTGCTGCTTGGTACTTGATGACCCACCTCAGGATCCAAGAGCTTTGCATATTCTGGAAAGAAAGACAATGTTCCTACAGCTGTAGGAAAATCTGAACTGCCACTGGCTCAATTGCCATGTTGCTTTTCCCAGAACAGGCAGTGAATTAACAGCTAAAATGCATGAAAATTTCTCGTATTTCTTCAAGCAAATCTACATATTTTCTCCTCTGGCTTAGCCAGGAGTATCTGTTATGTCTCAGACATTTGTCACTTTAGATCCACCCTGTCCATGGAAATTCCTGCTCTGCAGCGGAGACCTGCAGTTATAGCTTTGCACAGCTAGGCACAACAGGGGCTGTATTATACATTCATTCAGCCCTCTTGCAGGGCTGAGCTCTGTCCTGATCCTCTAGTTTCCTCCTTTCCCTTTTAGGGAATGTGCCTCGATCCAGATGTGGCATGCTGTTTCTGAGAATCAAAATGTGCTAGATGAGCAGACCCATGCAGCATCTGCCCAGCAATACTGAGCTCTGATGCTGTTGTGTGTGTTTGGCTGTGAGGGATTCACCTTGGGGAGATGTTACCTGGTGGTGAGGGATGTGGGAGGTTACTGGGCTCTGAGGGTTATCAGAAGGTCTACGGAGGAAAAGATGGATCAGTTCTAACCCAGGCTGGGGATTTGGAGCTACCGAGGCACTTAAGGTATCAGGTCTGGGCTCTCACTGCTCTGTGTTGGACCCAAATATATTCGGCCACCCCAAAGGCTTTCCAAAGCATTTTGGATAACGAAGGCTGTCCTGTACTTGGGTGGCTTAAATGGACCTGAAGAATCTCCTGGATGGTTAGAAAGGTAATATGCTTCAAAGGGCAAATTGAATGGCCTGGAGATTTCACAAAAAAGCCTTGGCCCAACTTCCTTTCTTCAATAGACCTTCAAATTTTTATGAGGCTTTTATAAGGCTTTAGAAAAATACCTGATAGTAAAACTCAGTGAATCAAATAACCTATAAAGGGCCAGTTGCAGTAGTTGTGGTAAAAATAATGAATATGCAAGTAACAAAAGGCAGTAAAAAAAAGTTTAGGGGAAAAGAGTTGTTGGACAAATAGACTGCTGGACTACTAGACTATGCCCCTGAATGTCCCAGTGAGACTCTGGACTGCCTGATCAATAGGCCAGGGAGCAAGACTTGCTGTAAGGTAACTATTGCATTTCTAGGTATGGGAATATGTGCCACCTGCTGAATAAACCTACCTTAGTGGGGTGTAACCTCCTGCCTCCTGAGCACTCTTTGTCTCAGCAGCCCTCTAGTTCCCCAGTCCAAGATTTTGGAATAACAAATTGTTGACCCTGGATGGGCTTGAGAGAGAGCCATAGGTTTATATAGTGAGTAGGCAATTAAAGGGTCACAACCTTTCTTCCTGGGTTCCAGAAGTTTATCTGTAAGGGTGGCTCCTGTGTGGGATGGTGTCCCTACCTTGGTGGGCTATAATGGCTGTTGATTCAATAGCTAAGAATTTAAAATTGTTGGAGCTGGAAAATTTAAGCCCTACTTTAATTTGGGAACACATTGATTTTGACACCGCAAATGCATTTTGTCAGCTACGTGATTGATGGAGTAAATGAATCTAGGGGACTGAAAAAGAGACTAAAACCAAACCTACAGCCAAAAAAAAAATGTAGCACTGCAAGGTTTGTAATGGCTACACAAAAATAAAGCAGCTGGGACCTGCTTCTAAAAAGAAAACTCTGAAACTTGTAGCAGCAACTGGATAATTCTCAGCAAATATTGGTTAATTTAGATCAACAGCTAATTAACACTCAGCAACACATGGCTGACTTGCTATAATGATTGGCAAATTGCCAGCAGAACTAGCTTGCTAGAGGGAGAACACAGCCTTGCAAGTAAACTCTATAAAATGTGCCCTAAGTCTTACTGCTGTTCAAACTAAAAGTTCCCAGTTAAAAGCAGAGATAAAAAGCTTTTTTTTTTTTACAGCCTAAGGCCTGGTGGGGGGAAGTGCCAGAAACCCAGGCTGCTGTTTAGGTAGTGTTGGAATCCCCAAAATATGTGGAATATAATCATACTGAATACCAGGTGCCAATTGCAAAGCTGCAACAGCAACTAAAAGCGGTATCAACCCTAGTATACACAGTCAAAAAACGCATATGGGACCCTGACCCAAATCTCTACCCTGTAATGAAGTGGTGGTAGAATGAAAACAGTAATAATGAATGAAACACTAGTTTGGACCCAGAAGGGTGTAATTACATTTTTGAAGGTAAGAGCCAGTTGCCACCCAGACCACAGTACTCACTGGTCCAAACGCTTCAGGAGGAGGAAGAGATCCCCCAGTAATTCAAACACAGGCCCTGACTTCAATAACTACATATTCTCCTGACCAACGCTGAGCTTTATACAAAAAGCTTCTCCCCTTAATGAAAATACAGCCACCCTCAGAATACCACAGGCAGAGAAACCTAAATCCCTGACCCTTGTGGGTTTGGCCCATCTAAAATAAATCTCCCTTTCTCAGTCTTGCCTCCCCAAGTGAAATCTGGTCAGGTCCCTGCAGGAGCTCTCAAGGTGACTGCTATAAAACTGTAAAAATAAATTGCAGTGTGTTGTGTCCTGGTGAAACGCCCATGCAGTGGTTCCTTAGCAAAAAGCAGCTGCCCAGAGAAAGGCCAAAGACATGGGCAGAACAAAAGTGTTTCTTGTGTTGGTTGATGCTTCCTGTTGACCAGGGCAGACATCAGCAAAATAATGTAAAGTTTAAAAAATCGCCTATCTTAGGGCTGTATCCAGGGTTGTGTGCAGTGGTTGGTTTAACAGGAAGGGGGGAGGGGGAGGAGAAGCTAGACCAACAATGGGGTGAGTTACCGGTTGTGTTGGCAAATGGCTTTGCTATTTGAAAGGTAAACAAAGGCAGGACATGCCCCAAATCCAAAGAAAAGGGTGTTGGCATAGTCTACCATATAATTGCCCTCCCAGAACTACTGCTGCAGCAGGGAAAGCAATGGGGTGGGGAGCGAGGAGACACTGGTGTGGGACAAGTGGCCATGGGTGGTGTGGGGGTTGAATTTCAGATGACTCTCCAAAAATTGGATGTTTTATATATAGAACATTCTATACATGGACAACTATAAATTTGTTATAATTCTCCATGGATAGAATCTAATTATTGAGAGGTCGTCTTAAATTTGATGTTGTCCTGGATTTGGGTAAATATGGTATTATTGATTATGTGCAAAGCTTCTGTCAAGGCAGCATCACCCAGTTCGGGGAAGGACTGATGCAAAACATCTGTCCTGAGGGCAGCAAAACTGCTGAGCATAGAAACTTTTGGCCAAATAGGTAACTGGGAAACATTATAGAACTAATAGCTGTATTTTACACGCAGGAAGAAAAGATAAGTAACACAAAGGAGATCTGGGACTTTTTGATGAGCACAATCCGGCTCTGACCTGACCTGGCCTGTAAGCATAAATCTCACAGGCTCAGAAACAGCAACAGGGGAACATCCTGGAACAGGATCAAACAGCTGACCATAGAGGAACCAGACCAGCTGGAGGGGGAAGAGTATGGAAAACAGAGGGAGCGTGACCAAACCTACAGCCTTGTGATGTGTGACCACTTGGTAGTCAAACCACTGCAGCTACCAGCGAGGACACTACCCCAGAGCTACCAGGTAGGAATTCACGCTCTAGTGTTGTGTGTTTTTATCTCCAAATTCGAAAATTGTCACCTATTTTCCTGGGAGGTACTAGCATCTCTGAATCTGTCTCCTTATCTAGTATTTTAGGTCAGACTGACCATATTTAGAGCCCTGTGTTTTCATGGACTGCTATAGTCAATGCAGTGCGAGAATACATTATATAAGAAATGCATATATTATAAGAAATGATATACCGTATACAGTAATCCCTACCATGTGTTACTGGTTCTTGTTATACATAATTTAATGGATTATTTTATTTCCTTCCATTATTATAGTCTATGGTTGATTATATAATAAAGGAATTGGATCAATTACAGGGAGAACATTGTAAGATTTTACAATGTAAAATCACCTCTGGCTTTGTCCCTACTGAGGAGGGGGAAAGGTACATTCCTCCTAGGGGAAGAAATCTACCTCCCTTCAGAGCCTCCCCCAGTCCTATAACTACCCTATGCCATACACTGAAAACAAACCTGCAGCCTCCTAAGAAACTGGAGATCACTGGGGCAGGTTGCACTGAACAGGGCTGAGTATAAACTAGCTCAGGGGCATCACAGTCAGGGGACTTGCCTGTGGACAGAGGACCTAATTTTAAGAATATTTACTGACTGATAATAAAAAGGAAAAGAAAAGGCAATTTTCAGATTCAGATTTAAATGAGAATTTTTTTCCTGTTATTCCTTTATTTTCTACCTGCTCTAGATTTTTAAATACTGATGTCTCAGACAGCCAGAGCTGACTTGAGTTGCGTTAGAAATTGGTTGTATGTTAGGGCGGGCTGGTGAATGGAGAGGCAGACACAACTTATTAGTTGTAAAAAACTTTACTCACGCCGCTTGCAATCACGACGCAGGTGGTCCGGTCGTCGGAACAACCACACGAGTTGTTCCAGCTGGCGGGGCCCAAGCCAGTTAATCCGTCCGCAATTCAAAGCTGGCGGGGAAAGGGGTACGTCGGGGTTGCCCTGGGTGACGGGAAGAAAGATCGATAGGTGATCAGTCTATCGATTGGCAGCCGCAAGTCAGATAACTTCAGAGGCACTCTGCAGCGTGCTCAAAGCTCTTCGACTTGGGTGGAAGTTGCGCGGAATTTTAAACGGCCAGCGAGCCAATTACTAGCCGCCACGTGTGAATAATTTAGCACTGGCCAATAGCGGGGCACAAATTTACATTCGAATAGCGGGAACTCTTTGCACCGTGCATTTCTGTGCTGCAAAGAAGAAATGCATCCTGCAAAGGAGACTTCAAATTGGCGGGAACTCTCCTGCACGCAGGCTCTTAATTGCAGCAGAACACTCTGCCGTGCAAAGGAGCTCTCATGTGGCCAGGAAATTCCATAGTGCCGAGGCACAAAAATTACTGGGTTGTGACACCTGATACATTATTTTTAATCCTTTTCTTTTTAGTTTCCTAAATTCTATTAGAATTTCATACTTTATATGGAGGTGGTGTTTGGGTTTTTTTCCTAAGAAGCTTCCCAGTCAACATTTTAATTGCCATAGAGAGACGACCAGGGCTTCATCAAAATGCTTACACAAACTCAAACACAAAACTGATCAGCAAACAGACACTGCTTTATTTGCAACCAACAGAAGCTTCCCATTGATTGAACTTCCACAAGTGGGGAGAGCTGACATGCTTTCACCAGGCTGTTCTCCAATGCTTCAATTCAATAGGATTCATATTCTAGAATTGAATCACTCGGGTGTTTCGAAAACCCCATCCCAATGGGTTCCTAAACCAGATTTAGGAAATAAAAGATCCTATGTTTAAAAATATCAGTCCAGTAGCATGAAATAATTCACAATACATTTGTTAGATGTCTAAGTTGTACTTAGATGTACATGATTTTATTTCAAAAGCATAGACTGTATGCTCAAATAGAAATGTTTTTCATAACATTTCATCTTTCTCCTTTGCCAACACACACACAAATGATTACTTTGGCAAGAGTAGTATAACTCTCCTTGCGTAAAAAGTTCTCCTGTTTGCATATTTGTAGGATAGGGGTTTAATGCCATGATTTTGTTCTGTGCCTACAGTAGTTTTCTGAAATGTAAATAAGCTTTATACCCCTACCCCCTGCAAGAAAATGCATACACAGAGCATTAATAATCTTGTTCATCTCACAGTTTAATCTAAATTTGTAACGGTGCAGAATTCCACAGACTATTTACCAAGCCTCGATCTGATTTAAAGCAATGGTTTAAAACATAGAAATGACTGCAATCAAGATTTAAATGGCCTTGATATTAAACGTTTCCACCCTTCTATTGATCCAACAAAATCCTCCATTATATTACTTCATCAAATTATCCTGTAGAAATCTCACTGCCCCAGGCTTCAGGGCGCAACTGCAGAAGTTTATTCCAACTTGCACAGAGCATGCGGGGCCCGGAGAATGAACAAAGAAAGCTCCCTGAAATCTTGAGGTCCCCAGGGTCTGCCTGCTACTCTGCAAGGTCTACGGAGGCCCTAGAGCCTCTGGTGCCCTCAAGCTACTGCTTTCTTGGATCCCAAGGGCTTCTACCAGATGCTCAAGCTGAGGACTGTGGCAGCCTGAACGTTAATGATCAGGGAGGCAATTTGCAGTGGAACAGAGAGAGCTTATGGGATTTTTATTGTAAAACAAGAAGGAGCCAAATGACAAACACAACCACATCTTTTCGACATGCTACTGCCCTCCAGTGAGGGGCACCCTTCCTTTCTCTTGCCATTCTAGGTTTTGTTTCCAGTCTTCATTTTTGTTTCTTTCTTCTCCTAGCCCAACCCAGCCATACCTTGTCTCTTTCCTCGTCAGGTCTGTCATTCCAGAGATCTCAGCAGCCATGGCATCAGCAATTCCCGAATGGGACATTCAAGAGGAAACCAAATGCCCTATCTGCTTGGAGTATTTCACAGACCCAGTGAGCATAGAGTGTGGGCACAACTTCTGCCGTGCCTGTATCACTCAGTACTGTGAGCAAATGGCAGAGGGCGACTCTACGCCCTTGTTGTGTCCTAGCTGTCGGACCTGCTTTTGGAAAAGCCATCTCCGGCCAAACTGGGACCTGGCAAATATCCTAGAAAAAATCAAACAACTGAGTATGAAAGAAGGAAAAGGGAAGCTGTGTTTGAGACACCAGAAAAGCCTGGATCTATTCTGTGAAGAGGATGGCAAAGCTGTGTGCGTGGTTTGTGAGAGATCCCCAGAGCACAGGTCTCACACTGTGCTTCTCATGGAGGAGGCTGCCCAGAAATACAAAGTAGGAAATATCCCTGCTCCTGAAAGATTTAATTTCTTTTCCCTTAGTGTAGTATGCCCTTTCTTCCCAGGGGAACTGGAACATCTCTGAGCCTGGGTCTACACTTAACTCTCTTTCCAACTTAGCTACAGTGGTTAGGAAGGAGTATGGAAAAATATCATAGCCCCAAATGACATAGCTCTGCCAGTGTAGGCAGTTATGCAAGCCCAAAGTCCTTTCCCTGGTATAGCCTTTGCTGTTGGGGAACTAGTTGGAAGATACCCTTTCCACCAACGGTGCTGAAGTGAAGAGGGTTAGTGCTGCAACCAAAAACAAGCTGTTCACATAGACAAGGTTCTTGGGGTAAATGTAATATTTTTTTATTAGACCAACCAAAACATTGGAAAAAGTGTTTGCATTTGGCTTCTATTCTACCCAGGAGAGCACGTAAAACTCCAGCAGACACCAGAAGAAGGGTGTTTGTCCTGGAAAGCTTGCAAAGAACAATTTTTCCAATCATTTAGTTGGTCTAAGAAAAGATATAGTATCTACCCCAAGAACCATGTCGTCTTATGTCCTTAGACTAACGTGGCTAAAACTAACAACCCTAAAGCTGTTCGTGCTGCATCCCTGACAGCCCAGGAATTGCCACGCAAGGCATTTGCATTCCTGATGCAAGGAGCGTGGCTGGACTAAGATGAGAGGAAAACAAGCCCCCTAGCTAATACTTAGGGGTCTAGTTCCTGAAAACAAGTATGTGCAAAATAATTAATAAATCAAATACCTGCCTTTGGTGTCGGCTGCAAATCCCACTGCCCTGCAGTCCCTGTAGCCCCCAGAAGAGGGCTTAATGTGTGGAAGGAAGAGCAGAGCATAGTGGACCCAGACTCTTGCAATACCATACACTTGGCTCCCATGCTTGCTCCAGTAGCTGAGGGCCCTGCTTTGCCCCTACTGGCTTGCCTGCATTACAGGGATGTTGGCATCACACTCATGCTGATGGGGTCAAGTGAATTCCTCATGATTTCCTAGCATGAGTAATTAGAGCAAGCAAGCCTGTGTTGTGTTATCATGCATGTAGGTCCCTACCCTGAAGACACTGCAGTCTATAAAGATGAATATAAACTTGGGGTAGGTCAACAGCAGACTTGGAGCAGGAGGTCCCCACAGTTCCCTCCATCTGAAATATGGCCTTCAGGGTCTGTCCATTTTTGTATATTAAACCAAACAGAGACAGATCCTCTCCATCTTAGCAGAGCTGAACACTGAGAAGGAGGGTAGAATTGGTCATACAATATCTTTCCACCTCCTTTTGTCAGGTTTGACCTAGAAACCACTATACAAAGCCCAAGCAAAAGTCTCTGTTATGTAACTAATGCCCATCTGCAATGATAAGGAGGAGACAGTCTTAGATAAAGGAGGCTTGAAAACAAAAGCAGAATCAGAGGACTAGGGCAAAGAGCTAATTTAAATACCAAAAATCACACCCCTAGGTGGGGAGAAAGTATGCTAATGAAACATACATGTATGTAAATGAGATACATAGCTAAAACACAGGTATAGAGACATACTCAGTAAAGAACTCCTTGCGTCACTCCCTTATAACCAATTAGCAAACAAGAATGCTTATGAAGGTCCAATACTCCTGTATAAAAGATGCTTAGAATTAAGAATCTGTATGCTTGTTACGTGAAATTATTCCGCTTGCACCTTGTATTGCTAGCAATAAATCTTCTTTATACTTTCACCCCTGGTATCTTTATTGGCCTTTGCATACCGGGCACGATCCCAGACTTGAGCTGGGGCTCAACACTTTTGGTCTCTGCTCCCCCAGGGGCCTACATGGTCCCCAACTCCAGGGACTCTTCTAGATTGCACCCAGATTCTGCCTGTAATTATAGCAGCTGAGAACGAGTATAGTGCAGGATGCTGTGATGGGGATGGCGGACTTTTTGTTGGCCCCATGTCACCAGCAATTTCCCCCATATACTAGGGATTTCCTCGTGTGTACACCCTTTATACCATGCAAAATTAACCCCATTTTGTCTATGTTATTCCCTTCAATTCCAATAAGGCATTAATGCCCTTCTTAGGACCAAATCATCTGGACTACGCAGAGGCCGGGCAGTGCTTGTGCACAGTCCTTTGTGATGGTGCATTGAGCAGACTTACCGCTGTCAATATGACTGCTTAGTGAAAGAGTTCATATGAATTACTGCTGAATTACTTTTGTCAAAGGGCTCCGCACAGGTACATGGCTGCCTCCTGCTGGTAGAAGTGTGCCAGCAAATATTTAATCCATGACTAGACTCAAGGAGCAATGGTCTCAAGTTGTAGCAAGGGAAGATTAGCTTAGATATTAGGGAAAACCTTCTCACTGGAACAGGTTACCTAGAGAGGTTGTGGATAGGGTGGCCATCATAGAGGATATTCCAGCTTTCTGCTACTCTGTCCTCTTGATACAAAACCTGATGCCTTTGTGTCCTATATTTTTCTCTTCAAGAGAAAAATAGAAGACATAAAGGCGTCCGGTTTTGTATCAATAGAGGGCAACTGGACTGTCCTCTATGATGGCTACGCTAGTTGTGGAATCTCCATCCTTGGAGGTTTTTAAGACCTAGGTGGACAAAGCTTTGGCTGGGATGATCTAGTTGGGGATGGTACTGCTTTGAGCAGGTGACCTCCTGAGGTCCCTTCCAACCCTCTTTGTCTATGATTCTATGTTGTATCCACGCTGGGATTCTTCCTCATGGGAAGAGGTCCACCCACCCAGCTCCTTGCCTGCCAGGAGAAAAAAAAAAAACAACATAAAGCATTTTTCTTCATTTAGGGTCAAATCCAGAACTTATTGCAGAAGAGGAAGAAAGAAAAAGAAAAGCTCCTGGGATTGAAACTGGCTGAAGAGAGAGAAATCCAGGAGTACCTGGTAAGTATCTTCTGCCACTGACCAGTATAAACTAGGAATGAGTGGGGATCAGTGGGGCATCTCATGGTAGAGATCAGGGCAATCAGTTTTCTTTATTCCTGTCCTCTCCATGCCTATGGCTGGCTCTCTGGGACTCTGTGTATGTATGACTCTGTAAGTATTTCCTATATGTGCATACTTGGGTTCTCTGCAGGTGTTAATTTTTTTGTGGTTCACAACTGTTTCTGAGATGACAGGCATGAATAGGCTAAGCCAGGGTTGCCCAGCCTTGATGCAGATAGAGGCCATACACCTCACAAACCACATGCTGTGGGGGTTTGGTTACCCTCCCATTATAGGCAGGCTGCAACAGCAACACATGGTCCCCCAGCCACATTGGCTGCAGTGTCAGCACACAGCCCCCTGCTACACAAGCTTTTCAAGCACTTTGCAATTCCCCTGCTCTCCTTCACTGCATGGCAGCTGGAGAGGCAGCCCCCAGGGCCTGCAGGCTCCATGTTAACTGCCCTCAAAGGCTGCCATTTGGACAGCACTGGGCTAAGCTGTGAGAGGCAAATTTTCAGCTTAAGCTTAGAGTAAATATCTTTGTGACAGCTGCACACAAATGAACAGATCTGTGCTCAACAACTGTGAAGGAGAGCAGATGTGGGGAGCATGGCCTGCCCTGCATTGTGAAAACAACAGGGCAGGGCTGCCATCCCAAATTCCTTTGCCTTGCTACATTGCAAAGGTACTTTTGAGGTACTTGCTGCTGCCAGAAGTCTACCTGTATGCAGGGAGGCAGCCAGCATAGCTGTTCCCTCTGTCCCTGTCTGTATGAAGATCTCTTAGGGATAAGGCCTATCTATCTAAAACAAACTCCTTAATACATCCACAGTTATTGACCACTGGCTTTTGCTTCCTCCCAAGATAATTTATGTTGATTTGGAGCATATGGTAGTGAATAAAAGTGTCTTTGCAACTAAAAAAGTATGCGTTTCTTGCAATGGGGATAACTAATGTTCATTTGGGGTCCCACCATTGAGTTCTGGTGGAGACATGACACTGTCCCAAACCCAGCTCCTTTTTGGTGGCAAGTAGCACTTATGCAGCTCACTTGAGCCAGACAAGTGACATTTGGGGCCACTTATGCCAATTTTAGATCCTACTTCCTGCTCCCTGCACAAGTCCCTAGGTCCTTCGGCTCATAGGGACCTGCTCTTCTCTTTGTACCATGTTATGATCCTATTTCCTTCAGGCAGGTGTGGGAATTCCTAGAAATATTAGTCACAATTAGCAACTGCTTGATACCGGAGGTGCCTAGCTTTCCGGTATTAACTCAATCACCTGATGGTTATAGCATTTATGCAGGGGATGGGAGACCAAGGTGCAAGTCCCCTCTCACCCAGATGAGGTTTGAACCTTCATCTCCTGCTTCTTAGCAAAGTGCTGAAGCCTGTAGGTTGAGCTAGGTACTGGCACGCATGCCCTCCACACTTACACTTGAAGCTGGCCCTCTGTGCAGCTGAAAGAGAGAAAATGGTTGTAGCCAGAAGGAGTGGGACCTGCAGGGAGTGAATGTGGGTGTGTCTATATATGCATTTTAATGTGTGATAACATATATTTTAATGTGCATTAAAACTTCACTTAAAAACCGTGCTTTTTACTTAATGTGCATTAAAATAAATTAAGGTGCATTAAACGTCACTTGTAAAAAGCATGCTTTTTAGTTAATGTACATTAAGACATGCTAATGCACATTCTCCTAGTACCTCATAATGGAGGGCAGTTTTACATATGCAAGCACAGCAGCCCCAGACACTTTGAAAATCACCTGGCGCTGTGACACGTACAGTTTTATAAGTGGCAAAATGCATGTCAGTGCTGATAAAGTGGTGGTGGTGCACTTTTGAACTAAAACACATTAGAGGTGCTTTAGTTCAAAAGCACATCACCACCATTTTCTGCATGCCACTTGTGCACCATGCTGCGCTGCATGCAGTTGTATATTAACTCGTATGCGGAGCAGACTTGATTAATCAAGTCTTTTCCAAAGTGGTGGATCTCCGGCATGTCACAGGACAAAAAAGTATGTGTATAAGTGCCCAAAGGTACTAGATTTAATGTGCATCAACTAAAGCGTGTTAATGCATGTGTAGATGCACCCGCAGTTTCCTGGTAGGGATGGTGTTGTGGGTCTCAGACCTTGCCCCCATGATGTTTCTGCCATGAGGGGCAGTGGGCAGCCTCCAGGGACATCTAGGAAAAATTCTCTGTCATCCATAAAGGAGATTTCCAAGGAACGATGTTGAACGTTAGAAACGGTGAGGAATATTCCCCCCTTGTGCCATCAGGGTTTTATAGAATACGCTGTGGGTCTCTTCAGGCTGCAGACTCACTCTTTCGTTCTTTGTGTTTGCTCACGGAAGGAAAAGAGAAATGGTGAAAGGCAAAAGATTGCCTCTGAATTTCAGCAACTGTGCCAGTTGCTGGATGAGCAAGAGCGACTCCTATTGGCCCGGATGGAAGAGCTGGACAAGGAGGTTGTGAAGAAGCAGAAGGAAAATATCACTAAAATCTCAGAGGAGTTTTCCCGGCTTGGTGAATTGATCAGGGAGATGGAGGGGAAATGCCAGCAGACAGCAAGTGATCTTCTGCAGGTAAGACTGTGGGGGAGAGATCCCAGAGCCCTTCCTGAACTGTCACTCGAGGCGTCCACAAAAGACCCATCCCCTACTTTAGACGCTCGATGGTATGTTACCAGGGTCACGTTCCCTTTCCCCACATTTTGACATCTGGAAAGAATTCTCCATGTACAGCCTCTAAGGTGCAACCCTACAGCTCCGAGCTCAGCTAGCACCCTGAAAAATAGCAATAACATTATTGGTGCCTACATCAAAGAGTATATGTTTGAGTAACAACTAGCAGACACATGTGACTTCAGGGCTCCATGGTTATTTGTACTGCATGCGTGTGTCTGTGTTTAAGGGTTGTTGCAACTGTGTTGGTCTAAGGACATAGACAGATTTAATGTATATATTCATGTTTGTGTGTGTAATATTATATATGTATTATATGGCTCTGGTCTATTCCCTATTGTACTAGTTTAAGTTTTAACTTGGCTTTGATAACTCTGCACAAGAGCACAGCAGAAATGCTATTGCTCTGGTTATCTTATGCTAACTGTACCTCATTTCATAAGGAATACATTGCAACTAAATTAATATCTCCCTGGCTTAACTGAGAGCCTTTGCACATAAGTTGCCAGCACAGCTATGTCAGCAAACAGTGAAGAGCTAGCACTCACAACCCACAACCAATGCAACTCTGCAACCAAAACCTCTGGTGCAGAAGCAGCCCTGGCTGACAAAACATGGTTCCTGTGGTTTGGGGAGGGGACCTAGCTTAGCGCTGACTGCAGAAAATCTCTTCCTGCCAGCTGAGGTTCATCCACACCAATGGATATGTCCCACTGTAAAGACATAGTCTAAAAAACACCCAGGATTAATTAAATAGGTGCAACTTTGAACATATGATACAGCACCTGCCCTGAAAATCCAACCAAGGAAATTGGTGATGGAGGGAAAGAAAAATGCAGTTGTTGCCCACAGTCACATGGGGACTCTGTGGTAGAGGCAGGAACTGAATCCTCTTCAACTATCTTAGCCACAAGGAGATTAAAAGAAAAGTTCTCTTTTTGTGTCAGTTTGAAATAGGGCTTAGTTGGCTTCCTTATAATTTTTGTGCCTACAGCCCAAACCCCATACACTTACACATGCAGATAAGTGCACACACAAATGCGTTGTGTCCAAAATAGTGTTGGTTATGCCATAACTTTGTGTGCAGTTTGCTTGCCCCTGTATACCTCAGCTTTCCAGACTGGAGAGTGGCTAATTTTAGCTTCCAGAAGAGAAATGGGAAATATGCCCTGCCTATAGTGTGACTTTAACTGTGTTTCACTAGAGGGAGTAAGTACCACCAAAACTGTTTCAGCAGGGGCGGCAAAAAGGATAACAGGCTCCTAGGGGAAGTAGGAATTCCCTATCTCTTGAAGACTGAGACTGGATTCTTTTCTAGAAGATGCTATATTCAAATAAGTCATTGGGCTCAATGCAAGGGAAATGCATGCGATTCTCTGGCACATGCTGTTCAGGAGGGTAGACTAGTTCAAAAGCCTTCACTACCTGGTGCAGAGAAGGGTTTTGAAACTACACTTTCCATAAGGCTAGAGGATATTCTGGAGTGGGCCTTTCTCCATATCTACAATGAAGCAGTTCTTGCTCCAGAGCATTGAAATATTTCAATGCTAAGTCGAACAAAGGTAATAGCCAATAGTCCAGTGGTTTGGGCAATCTAGGAAGGAGATGTGGCTTTAGGTGGGGGACATACCTCCCCTCTTCCTCTGGCTGGGTTCTTTGTTTGTCACCATATGAATCCACCTTGTGAATCCAACCAAAAAAATTCAAAGTTTCATTTGGTAAATGCTGAAACACCCTCTTCAGTGTCCCATCTCCCACCCCTTAAATATTTTTCATTTTGGCTGAAACTTCAGTGAATTGAGGACAACCTTGTGAATGGTTTCAGGTGCCCCAAAATTGAATATTTTTTTGGAGATTAACATGAAACCTCTGAAAATGTACGTAGCTCTAGCAAAGTGCTCAGAACGCGACAGAAGATGAGAGAAACTAAAGTCTGGCATGTGGGACTGAGCTTCTTTTTCTGTCTTCCCCTCTAGGACATCAGAAGCACCTTGAGCAGGTATGTGGTTCCTTCTCACTCCCTCTTTTCCCTTAGCTTTTCTGGGAATAGGTTGGGACTCCTTGTTTTAAAAATCCCTCCTGAGAACAACTGAAAAGTTGGGAAAGGTGACGTCTCAGGTAGAAATCTCCCTTTTTCATGCACAGAGGGTTTCTGTGTTTCCTACAAGCTTCAAGTTATTTTCACGTCCTTCCAAAAGTTGGCTGCAGCTCCAGGATTCTGGGAATGGTGCAATGGCCTTTCACCTCTAAAGTATTGGTTTGGTAGGGCTGCGGTCAGTTGTGGACAGAAGTCTCTGGGCTCGTGTACACATCACAATTTTTCCCCTTTCACGCGCTGCAGCTGCATGTCTTTTTGCACGAGCAGGATTTCCTGACGCTTTAAGTCTTTCTTGTACGTTTAAACTTCTGAGACCTGGAGGTCCTTTGCAGAATTGTGAGGAACGAGCTGCTGTGAGACCAGTTCTCACTCCAGGTCCACAGGGGCAGGAGTTTACAATGCAAGAACCCGAGGGACCCTACCTGCCAGCAAAGCATGGAGGCCAAACAGTGATTTATCGCTGGGGGTCTGAACACCCTTCTTAACCCTCAGTGGATCACAATTGAAATTCCTTAATGAAACGCTATAAGGGAAGCTTCAGTTGACATTGCCAAACTATCATTGCTCTTTGTCTGTAAAACACAGATTAAAAATAGACCTCACTTAATGGAGTGATTCAGTGGTGCTGCAGTGTCACACACCATTGATTTGCTTCCCTGTGAAAAAACATACGTTGTTCCTTGTTCCACCTTTGGTGCAAGATAAGGAACAATGTGATCTCCCTGCTTTCCCCACTGTCCCAGGCGCACACAGCTGGCTGAGTGGCGACACTTTTCCCTACTGCCTTAACCCCATGGCGTGTGTCTGGGGCAGTGGGGGAAATAGCATTTTCCTCACCCAGCCAGTCTCCCGGGGTTGTCTGAGTGGGGAAAACACTGCGAGGTAATAGATGTCTGCCACAATAAAACAGCGGAGTCTGTTACTACCTTTTGTTTTACCACTGATTTTCTTTTCATGTGGTGCAACAAAGGGTAAGGATGTCTGTTTGATCCACATTTTAAAGAAGTTTAATGCAGCACAAATGAGAAATCAGATGACATTGGTTTCCTCTCAGGAGTGTAGTAGTGAAATAATTCTGTAAATGCACATAATTAGAACAACCTTTTTTTTGTGCCTAGATGTGGAGAAGGGAAATGCCAGCAGCCAGAGGTGACTTCTTCTGACCTAAAGAACAAACTTGACTTTTGGTGCCAGAAAAATACTGCCGTAAAGGAGATCCTGGGGAAAGTCACAGGTACCAAAAGGGCTTCTGGCTTAGGAAAAAGAGATGAGCACGTGTGACTGTGAGAGTCGATGGGAATTGTCCAGTTACTTGTGATTAGATGCTCATGTACAATTGAAGTCAGAGTAAATGCTAAGTTGTAATTCCTCAATCAGGGACAGGAATGGGGGGATTTTCCAAGGCTAAGGAAAGTATTATTCAGAATCAATAATTGCATGAGTGTGATCTGTTTTCTTACTCATGTTTTTCTAAGTAATGGGGGATAGAGAGGTCACAGTCCCCTTCTACTACACTGGGTCTAATCACCATGGCCCGATGAGCTCTAACCTGCTTTGGGTCTCGTTAGACTGTTGTTTCCTCCCTTCACCAGTCTGGTACGTAGGCTTTAGATCTGTTGTCCTATCAAGGAAATAGGCCCTACACCCCAAATGCATCATGTCACCAGGGCCAGTGCTGAGACTAACCATACCTACCATACCACAGTAGCTTAAACAGACCCCAGTCACATAGGCATTCTGAGCAATACTTTTCTTCAGGGCCAAGCAATAAGTATAAGCAGACACACTTTGCACAGGGGTTTTGAAATGCCATTGCTGTTTATTTAATAGCATTTAATAGCATGACAAATTAAGGTATCAAATTGTTTAAAGGTTCCCTTCCTTTTGGTGACTGAAATTCAGAGATTGCTTTTGATTCTAATTATGCTTTGCCCTACCTAGAAATCTTTCCTGTGCTTCTAAAGACATTGCCTTGCCAAATATTACATCTCTACAGCTTTCACTCTGTTTTCTGTAATTAACTTTTGTTTCCTGCAATTGCTTGTGCCAGGTAGTTAAAACTTGTCATGAATATGGCAGCATGGAAACATCATCTCTCTCTCCCTTTTCTCCAGAAACTCTGCTATCAGAACTACAGAAAGACTGGAGTAGGTCTCTGGAAAAGAGAACAAAACCAGTCTATAGAAAGGGTGAGTTTTCACTGGGCAACCAAATTAAGCTTCCTCTTTCTTGCTCTCCTTCTGCTCCCACATATTGTTCCCTCTTGATGCCCAGAGAACTAGGTTCAACAGGAAGGCTGGGGGATACCTTGGGCCCTGCAGCCTAGTGATTTATGGAAGACCCTTTGCTAGAAAGTGGGAGCTGTGGGTTCAACCTCTCTGATTGAGGAGAGCCTAGCACAGTGGCTTTCAAGCTTTTCAGACTCAAGGTCCCTCTCAAAAAAATGCCAGTTCTTTAGTTTTTGCTTGCTTTTTGACTACAGAAAAATGATACAGAAAATAATAGAGCAATTCTTCTGTTGCAAAGAACTTGGAAAGACCACAAAAGGTCAGGGTGTTTTTAACAATATATTTTTATTTGAAATCTCTGAGTTTATCTTGTGACACCCTGGTTGAGAATCATTGCCCTAGAATCTGGGTGTCTCAATTCCTAAACAAGTGCTGCAGACACTAGCTCAGGGGTATCAGAGGTGCAGGCTGTGGGCCACATCTGGCCTGCAGAGCCACGTCATCTGGCCCCTCATGGGACTGGAAATTTGGTGGCAGGATGAGGGTGGTAGCATTAATTGCCTGGGCTCCCAGAGCCTCAGCAAGTAATGCTGCTACCACTAATCCCATTGCCAAATTTCTGAGCCTGTGGGAAGCCCTGCAGGGTGGATCTGGAGCATGAAGCCACATCATCTGACCCGTGGGGGCTGCCCACAGCGGACAGATTTGGAAGTGGGATGAACAGCAGCATTTAACAACGCCACTGCTAAATTTCAGGTCCTGGGGGTCAGATACTCAACCTCTGCTTTACTTTGGCCTCCTTCTCCCAGGCTGTCCTTCCACACAGCTCCAGGTCAAATTCCACCCCAAGGATCTTGACCCCCTCGTGGGGGCCCGAGACCCCTAGGGACTCCAGGTCCCCGAGTTCACCCACGGCCAGGCAGGTGCTTTTGCTCACATTGAGATTGGCCCCCACTGCCGCTTCGTAAATCCATGCGTGCCACAGGACTCTTTCTACTGCACACTTATTCCCGCACAGGATGTTCAAATCATCCATGTAGGCCAGGACTTTGGCTTGTTTCTTACTTCCCCCAGGGATCTGGACTCCGTGGATCCCAGGGTCCTGCCTGATGCGCTGAGCCAGGGATTCAATGGTGCAGATGAAGAAGATTGGGAAGAGTGGGCAGCCCTGATGGACCCCTGACTCTATTGCGATCTCCTCGCTCAGGAAACTGTTTGCCAGCACTTGGCTGCTTACATCCATGTACAGCGTCCTTATCCAACTGCTGAAAGTCGCAGGGATGCCCATCCTCTGCAGGTTCTCGAAGAGGAACCGGTGTGACACACTGTCGTCGGCTTTTTCCAGGTCCAGGTTCAACACCGTCATCTTCTGCCCGCAGTCTTATTCCAGCTGGAGCACGTCTCAGTTGCAGCAGGGCTCTCTGGATCTGGCATCTTGGTACTACACACTAGTCCTTGTGGATGATGGCACCTAGGACAGATTTAAATTGCTTGGCCAAGATGTTGGCCAGCAGTTTATAGTTGAAGTTCAGGAGGGTGATGGGCCTCCAATTTTTCAAATCCTCCCTCGGACCCTTCTTATACAGGAGGGTCACGAGGCCCCTGTCCATCCCAGCCCCCAGGCGCCCCTCCTGCATCCACTCCTGAAAGAGCTTCAGCAGGTTGGGATCCACCAAGTCGCAGAAGGTCACATAAAACTTCTTGGGCAGGCCATCCGACCCAGGAGTCTTACTGCTCTTAAATCCCCGGAGGGTCTTCTCGACCTCCTCCAGTGTCCACTCTCACTCCAGTTGTTGCTGTTCCTCCTCTCCTAGGGCCCAGGTGAGCCCCTGTAGGCCCTGCGGCCTGGCCCCCGGGTCCTCCAGTCGTGTGGTATACAGCTTCCGGTAGAAGACGGCTGCCGCGTTCAGCATGCCCTTCTTTGACCGGTGCACCGCTCCTGCGCCCTGTTTCACGCACGTTATGGGCTTCCTTTGCTCATATTTAGCCTGGCGAAGTAAGCAGACCACTCCTCCCACTCCTCTACCCATTGGGCCCGGGCCCTGGCCTGCAAGATCTTTTTCCTGGCCTTCTTCTGGTACCAGGCACCAATCTGGGTCTTTGCCTCCTGCATGTCCTCCCTCACACCCCAGCCTGCCACTGCCTGCCTATGCAAGACCTGCATCTTATGGGTCAGGCGCTCATGCTGCCTTCTGTGCAAGAAAGCTTGCCACTTGCTGGTCTGCTGGAAGCAGCCTTTGGTCCTGCCTTTGACGCTGGTCCACCACTGTTTGGTTTGGGCACAGGGCCTTTAGGGTCCTCCAGCTGGCATATTGCTCTCTGAACCTATGCTGGGTCTTCTCGTCTTCCAGCAGACTGGTGTTTAGCTTTCACACCCCTCTGCCCCTTTCCAGCTGTCCTCCCAGCTCAGCCTGGACTGTGAGGAGGCAGTGGTCCGAGAAACAGCCGGGTGTGGAGTGGGCTTCCTTTGCCCTCCGCTCCTTGAGGAGTCAGACAAAGTATATCCAGGTCTTGTTTTTCCCTGTGGGCTCCACCCGTGTGAAGTTTCCCCCAGGGCCTCGGGCTTCTTTACCAGCATCTACTAGGCTCTGCTCCTGGACCATTTGTTCAGTTGCCTAGAGGATCTGTCCATGCCGAACCTCTGGGCACTGCTGACTCTGTCACTCTCGCTGATGATGCAGTTGAAGTCCCCTGCTATTATTACCGCCAGCTGCTCAGCATTGTTTTGGCCGTGTTTTCTAAAAACTCGCGCCTTGCCGTGTGGTGGGCTGGCACGTACATGCACAACACGTTGAAAGTTATCCTATTTGCTTCCATGGTGACTTGCATCAGTCTGCCTGCAACTATTTTGCTGTGCTGCAGAGGGCACATGGTGTCTCTCTTCAGTAGGATTAGGACACCAGTAGCCCTGTTGTCATCTGCCCCCTGACCACACAGCTGCTCCATGTGTTAGGAGCACAAGTAGCGGGCTGTCTGACTAGGCAAGCCACGTTCCTGCAGGCACATTATGTCTGTCTCTGTTTGTTCCAAGGGCTGGCAGATCTGGTCCCACTGCCTTTGCCCAGCAAGGCTTCCAACATTAACTGATATGATGTGGAGCCTCTTCATTTTGCTGGCTGTTCAAAGGGAGGGAGCGGGGAGGTGGGGGGAGGCTTCCTGCTTTTGCTTCCTCCTTTGCAACCAGAACCTCTAACCTGTGCCTCTTGTTTTCATATCTTTGGTGACTGCTTTTCCAAGCCCTGTTGTGCTACTTTTCAGGAGAGTGGTGGGTTTTTCCCTGTCTGGCTTTCTTTTGTGTTTTCCTCTGACTGAGATTATTTCCCAGTCACTTATATTCAGATTTCCTGCTCAGACTCGGGGGTGGGTCTGAGGCTTGGAGTTTTCACCTTTCTCTTCCTTGTCCACCTGTCCCTCGGGGGCTGGATCCCTGCCTTGGGGGTCTCTTTAGTCGCCTCCATTGCTCCTTCTTCTGTCTCCCCCTCCTCTGCGCTTTGCTCCTCTGCTGGGGTTGGCCGGGAGCCCACCTTTTTAGCTAGCTCCTTCAGCTGCCTGATGGTTTCCCCCACTTCGAGAGATAGCGTGGGGTCTCTGTCTCTGATAAGCCCTCTTCCCCTTCTTCCTTCTCCTTTCTCTCTTGCTCTGCTTCCCCGGAGCTAGCTTCTTCGATATCACCCTGATATGTCATGTCAGAGAGCATTGAGGGAGCGTCATCCTCTTCCTCTTCTTGAAAGCTTGCATTGGCTTTTGCCCTGGAACATTTTCTAAGTCGGTGGCTCTCCTCCCCGCAGAGGTTGTAGTGCCATGCCTTCCCGCAGGCTCCCATTTTATGTCCTTTCTCCTGGCACATTGCACAGATCTCCACTTTACAATCTTTCCTCATGTTGCCCTCCTCCCCGCATCTGCGGCATAACTTGGGTTGCTCCCGATAGTAAATCAGGCCCTTGTGGTGTCCGAGAGTCAGAGCTGCTAGACCCTTGCTATCCACGCTCCCATTCAGATTCTTTCTCCATCTTTTTCCTCCTCAACAGACCCCACCTATTCACAATGCCTGCTCAGCCAGGATCAAATCTCCTCCTCTATTTCTGCAGTGAAAAACTGCAGCTTTATAGTCTTTTGCTTCCATGCCTTCCCCAGGGCACTCCCCCCCCCCCCCCCCACACAAAAAAAAAAAAAAAAAGATTAGCCAGCCCGGGATCCTCCTCCTGCTTCCAGAGGTGGTGCTAGAGATCTGCCCTGGAGGTGGGGTTTCTGAAGCCAATCTTCCACTCCAAGGTGGAGCCTAGGCAAATCATGTAAAATAAATTAGCCTTATTTACCTGTAATAGGTCTTGCAGCACTTTCCTGGAAAATTCCTCTCTGGGCATGTCACTGGGGAGGCTCGTGGGGTGTGTTGGGCTGCCTGTTATTCAGAATCGGACAGATTATGCTCTCCTGCTCAGTCTTGTTGCTGCTCGCCTTGCTTCAACTTCTCCAGAAGCCGCAGCCCTCCTGGCTGCTTCCGCGTAGCTCACCGCCATCTGGATCTTCCGGTGTTCTCAGACACCAGAAGTCCAAAATGGGAAAATAAAAGCACCTGCCCCAGGCACGCATGCTGGGGCAAATGACAAGGGTCCTTGAGCAAACTTTTGGTTGAACAAAACGACCCATACCTTCCCCTGGGTCACCCGCCTACATGGTCACTGTGCTTCCCCTGCCAGGAAGGTATGATAGATGTGAGCAAACACCTTCCCAATACAGAAAGGCACTGCAAAGAGTTTCTGATGTTATAATTCCCAAGGGCCTCCCAGCTCCTACTTCAACACGGTTCAGGTGGACAAACGCAATAAACCAGATGAGCTTTATTTGCCATCAGCCAGGAGATCAGGTTGCTGACAGAGGGGATAGATGCACAGGTATACAGGTCCAGAGTCTTCCAAAATGTATTAACTAACACACAGGTAGCTATGTAGGTGCATTCCCTGATCATGCATTTAGTACCCAGTTGGCATGGTACCTACATCAGCTTGATCTCCTAAGTCCCAATGAACCATAATTTTGCCTGTTTCTTATAGGTCTGTTATCCAGCCCAAAAATGAGAAATAAGGTAAATCTGGCTCATCACTACTCTAAGCCCTCCCCCCAATACTTCCCAGGCACGTATCCTGATACATGGCTACGAAGTATATGGGGAGCTTGGAGTAGTGATGGTCCTAATAGTTGGTTCTAATTAGTTAGTTAGTTCTAATAGTTGCCCCTACTGTGACGATGCAGCCCATCCCCAATCAATGAATCGCACGTACCATCTCTCCACAAGGATTTCCTGATGTAATGCTTTCAGGCTTGTCCAACAAGGTCAACAATTCTTTCCTTTAAAGAGAGACAGGGATTTCTTAGGGTAGTATCTTTTATTGGACCAACAATGTAGTTGGAATGAAGTTAGACACACTTTTGAATGCAAGACATTCTTCCTCGGATGACCTCCCTCCGGTGATCTGAAGAAGAATGTCTTGCATCCGAAAGCTTGTCTAACTTCATGCCGATTACATAGTTGTTTCAATAAAAGATACCACCCCAAGAAATCCTTGCCTTTTGCATAATTTCTGGGCCATCATGGCTGCAGCATCACTCTTATCGTTTGCGCTTTCTCTTTAAAGGAAGTGTAAATGAATCATGTAGGGCAGTAATGGGGAGCAGCAGGCTTCTGAGATGCATGCCCCAGCCTAACTCGCCCCTCTCTGGGAAGTCTTTGGATGCTTATCAGTGTTTAGGAAGGCGGATGACTTGTGGTTTGGTTTCTACTAACCTTGATCTGTTCCTTCAGCTCCACCAGATCCTCCCAGCTAGCAAAACATGCTCAGCCACTTCCCCTGCTGCCCATGGCTTCCTGCCTGCCTAAAACGGCTTTCTCTCTCAGGCCTCCTTTCTAATGCAGAAAATCTTTCTTCAGGGTTTCCCCTGCCCCCAACTCTCACTCTGGGGGGGGGGGGGG